>NC_133776.1:45975664-46077653 GCF_003597395.2 Chelonoidis abingdonii | reverse complement strand
CCAAACATTCCCTCCCCTGAGCTTTGAAAAATCCGGTTTCCTGATTGGTCCTCTGGTCAGGTGTTTGGTTCCCTTTGTTAACCCTTTACAGGTAAAAGAAACATTAACCCTTAGCTATCTATTTATGACACTTACCTACTGTACAAAGGGGCAAGTCGTGTTTGAAATATGGCAGGTGACTGTGGTTAACCTTGGGTCCCCTCCCACATCCAGGGTTCACTGCAGGTAACTATCAAATTTTTAAATGCAGCTGTCCTTGTCACGCTAAGGTGAAAATTGTGTTTAACACTGTCACTAAAATCATGTCAGTTGACTGGATGCATTTTCTCAGTGTGGACAAGATCCAGGAGAGTGTTAGGCCTTATCTACCGCAGGGGTTTTCCCCAGTTCTAGCCAAAAGCATAGCCAGTGCAAACCCAGAGTTAGGGAAAGACAGCTACAGTCTGCACTAGTTGAGCTTATGTCAGTTCAAGCGGAGTTAAAATCAAGTGGTGCAAATCACTGCTTGGAGCAAATTCCCAGTCTAGACAAGGCCTTAGGGAAAGAGGTTAGTTTTGTTCTTTGATGATTGTTTTTTGTGCTTCTTAAGATGGAGGGGGAAAACAAGGGGAAGCTAACCAAATAAAACCAGAATTTGGGAAGTGACTCATCCTCGCTGACACTTCTGAAACTCAACAAAAATCTGCAACTGCATAAGTACAATTCTGTGTACCATTCACTGTATTTCTTATCCCTTGTTCTCTAGCAGTGTACACGAGTGCGGCCAGGGCTCGACCCTCTCCGGGGGGATGAGGGGAGCCACGCCGGCCCACTATGCCGCGGTGAGTCCGGGAAACTAGCCCAGCAGTCCTCGTGGCAATTGCCGGCCCTGTGGGGCAAGGGGCTCAGGCCCTTGGGCAGGGCTGAGCAACAATAACAGTTTAAGGCTCGACCCTAGGTCAGGGTGGGCAGCAAACACTGAGCCAGAAAGCTCAGGCCCTTGGGCAGGGCTGAGTGACAATAACAGTTTAAGGCCCGGCCGTAGGTCAGGGCGGGCAGCAAACACTGAGTCAGAAAGCTCAGGCCCTTAGGCAGGGCTGAGCAACAATAACAGTTAAGGCCCAGCCCTAGGTCAGGGCGGGGCAGCAAACACTGTGCTTCGGCCTCGTCAGGCCAGGGAGAGGGGGAGTCTGCCACCCTGGAATGGGGTGACAGGGGGGACGCAGGCCCTCCCACTCCACTGCGTCCCAGCCCAGGGCCCTAGCAGCGGCTAAGGATCCGCTGCTCAGTCAGTGGGGATCCTGGCCACAACACACTGACATAGGTTCTGGTAAGGCTGCAGCCAGACTGAGGTCAGCTGACCCCGGACTACTTCCGAACTCCCCCTCGGGACCTACCTGGGTCCTGACGTCAGCCTCTGCGGGGTCCAGGAGCATGGGCTCGTCGTGGCCAGGGCTGGGTGGTAGGTCCGGGAATTCCTCCGGATAGTCGGGCCAGGGTAGCTCCGGTGGCTCCTCCGAGTAGCGGGCGCGGGGTAGCGGGCGCGGGGTAGCTCAGGTCAGTCTGGGCGGCTGGCCTGGGTCACAGGAGTTTCCCAGTCTCGAGCTCCCTGAGGGACATCTGCTCTCTCTGGCTGCTGGGGCCTGACTGAGCTCTGAGGGCCGGCCTTTATAGTTCCAGGTAGGCGCCTGACCCTTTGAGGGGCGGGCTCAGACCTCCTTAGCTCTGCCCACTCTGGCCTCCGGCTGGGCTTTTCCTCCTCTGGGCTGGAGGGAAGCCACACTGCCTCACTACAAGCAGGAATTTCACCTTTCTGATGTCTGCCCCTCTCAATCATAATTGTTTGACACCATAATCATTTTTACAGCAGCCAGTTGTCATATCACAAGCAGGATATGGTGGACAATAAAAATGCAGATGAATTGTGGGCTCCCTTGAATCCCTTGCATACGAGACTAATGCAAGCCATATTCTTAGTATAGTCCTGATCAGCATGTCTGGAAATGTATATATTTTACTGTGGGATCTGCCTGAAATAATATATTGTAACATTGAGGATTACAGATAAACAATGAGAATGAAAAAGTATTTCCATAGATGCCTGAACAGAAGTGGGGATTGGGTGAGATTAATATCCCTGAAGATCGGGGCCACGATTGCTGACATGGATGTTGGAATTTTTCACGTGCAAAACCTTTCTGGACATGTGAAAACTCATAGTTAGAGTCTTTCACCTGCACACCCAGGGGTTTATGTGAAGAATGCATGCGCTCAGTTGTGTTCTTACAGAGTTGTATTCATACAAGTGGAGACAAGGGTTCGGTGAACAGTCCTTTCAGTTTAATTATAACAGGAGATAAAAATTTTATAATATTTTTCAATTTTGTTGTTTTGCATTTTGTTTTTCTTTCTCCAGATTGATAAACTAATTGAGGCTGGTGCAGATATGTTGATGCCAATTACTCTTAGCCAAGGAAGGAGGACTGCAGTGGGAACTGTAGTAGACTATGCATATTATAAATACTTTCAGGTATCTCTTTGACCACTAGAACTTAAAATTAATGTTAATATTAATCATGTTCTTCAGATCCACAAATAGAGACAACAAAATTTTCCAGTTCTACATCTGTCACTTTGTCGGGCTAGATGCTAAAAGCACCAGCAGACACTCTTTTGTCCAGTTGTCTTAAGACTCATTCCAGTCACCACTAAACTTTAACCCCTATAAGGGTGATAGAGGTCATAAAAGCCCTGGTAGTTCTGCCATGGGAGAGAAATGATTTGGTCACACTTTATATTAAGACTCCATTTATAGGTGGTTTATAAAGAGCTAATGAATGATTGATAGATGTTATAAGCATGTTACAGACATGAGTAGTATATATTATTGATGGTGAGCAGCACATCAGTAAAAAGTGTTATACATGGCTATAAATTATGACTGTAGGCAACTTATTGACTGGTTGAACTTTAGAAGAATCTAGCACAATGGATTAACTGTAAAATATTAAAATTTATTAACCCTTTATGAAAGGAATCTTAACATAAAGTGTGTTTAACTATTTGCCAGATTCAGAAATTCTGCTTTCTCTGGATATATTTGCTTTAAAGAGCAGCTGATGCTTCCTGGAAATCTTTGAGATAATTTCTGTTTAGAAACATTGCTGGCTTGGCTCATCATAGTTTCATAGCGTTTAAGACCAGAAGGGACTATTAGATCATCTAGCCTGACCTCCTGCATATCACAGGGCATTAAATTTCACCTATGTTGAACCTGTTGACATCAGTTAAACTAAAGCTTTTTAGTCATCAGAACAGATTAAGGTGCCACCAAAGGGGCCGTGCGGTGGCAGGGAATTGTTGTGGTGAAACATGTCCGCAGGATCCGAGTGCACAATCCATACCCCCACGTTGCAGAGGAAGGCAAAAAACAAACAAACCAAACACCCAGGGGAAAATTGCTTCCTGATCCCAAATCTGGTGAGCAAAATACATAAGTCAGGCACCTAAGACAGGGGAGTCTTTGTACCACCTCAGAGCACTGGTCTGCTTCTCCTCCTCTGAGAGAGTCCTGCCCAATCGGAAGAGCAGCAGCTAAAAAAATAGGACAAAATATTAAATGTGATTGTTTTAAAATGTTATGTTCCAGTTTGCGCCACTGTGTTGTGTAAAAATGGCAGGTGTTTGGAGAGGAGAGGGGATTCTGTCCCTTGGCATAGGTTGAAACTGCTACTTAGTATTTAACAGAGCTGATATGGTACTATACATTATTACGTCCGTGTTGGGCATCCCTTCATCTAGTCAGGTTTACTTCCTGCTAAGAATAATATGGAAGCACATGTTTGCCATGTTAGATGTCTATTCCCTACCTCTTATTGTGTATGAATTGTGTGTTGCAGGATAAGAAGATAGCACATACTCCATACCATGCATTATTGCCGCCAGAACGAGAGATTTTCAATGCACGCAGGGAGCTGCTAGAGTACATTAGTGACCGGCTTCGCAAGTGTGTTATCTTGAAAGAGAGAGAATGGGATAGAGAAAAACTTTGGAAATCCAGGAAATGTGAGTTCAAGCTAAGCCTCCAGTCCATGTAAATGTTGTATAACGATGAGGGATTTACACTTGTGGGTTCCTATGCTGTGGGATTAAGCTATAACCCCTAACGATGATTCATTCAGGGATCCTGGTGCTTTACAAAATCCCATTGCCCTTCTAGAGTAAGTGTATGCCATTCTCCTTTTATAGCTAGGGACACAGCTAAGTACACTGGGGTTAAGTGATTTGCTCAAGGTCTTTCTCGAATCTGTGACAGTGCCAGGCATACAACCTGCATCTCTCTCTGATACCTGTATTTCAAGCACAAGATAATCCTGCCTCTAGAGATTACCTAAAATATGATAAGTGAATTTTAGTGTGGGATTGTTACCTTCCGCAATTCACATAACCTGAAATTCTATGGCTTGTGTTATGCAGGAAGTCATAATAATCATAATGGTCCTTTCTGGCCTTAAAAATCTGTTAACCTCTCTGTACCTCAGTTTCCCCATATGTAGACTGGGGATATATTGCCAACCTTTGAAGTTCTTATCTTAAAACATTTTAATTTAAAAATCTGAGACAAGCCACTCTCTTGTTCTCAGGGAGCAATGAAAATCCGCAATATATTTATCTGTGGGTGTCACATAGTTCTCATTTCACTGAATCCCAGCATGTGACTCTAGTCTTTAAGACGTTTTATGGACTCACAATGAGGGATATCCAAAATATGGAGTAGGACACTGAACGTTACTTAGGATTTTTTTAAATTGTATGATAGTGTTTTCTGTAACTTCCATTTCAAGAAGAAGCTGTTCTGGCCTCCATAATAACCACCGTGGGCTAGGGAGTCAGATGTTGACCAATGGGTACATTGGTGACATAACCACACCACCAGGCTGAATGCAGTTTTAATGGAAGTGGCCCTAGTGACCAGCATGCTTATTCACAGACTCTAACCGTGAGGTCTAATTTTCTCTTTTACATGTTGGTACAGTAGATGCAAGTCCTCGTGCTCCCTCATCTAGAAGGAAACTTGTGGACAAGCGTGCTGCAGTAACGCTACTACGGGAGGAAGTGAGGTACGATAAAGATGCTGAACACAAACCCTTATAATTCTTAGCCAAATATATCACTTCATGGCTCTGCCTCACCTGGACCACTGTCGCCAGCGCCCCTTCTCTGGCCTCTCTGACTTTCCCCTCACTTCTTCAATCTATCCACTTTTCAGCAGCTAAAATTATCTTCCCCTGCTCTGAAGTTAGCCAAGGTGAATGGACAAAGATGTTGCAATTTTCTGGTTGTTGACAAATTGGTCATTTATATTCAGAGCCTAGTAATTCAGCAGAAGCCAGTCTAACCTCAGACAAATTCTCCTGTGGCCAAGCACAAAGCATTTGATGCAGCCATCTGCAGAGATCTTTTTACAAAGTCTAAAGTTGGGTCAAAACTCTTACGAACATAGACCCACGGCCAACCTTGCAATCTGATCTGCATGGGCAGATCGTCTTGCCCACCCAGAGCTTCATTGAGGACTTCATCTGTACAGGGGTTTCCCCCTAAGTTTCACATTGCAGGATCAGGGCCTTAGCGAGAAAGTTACTACTTCAGTTCCATAATACGTGCACAACATTATATACAGTGGTTAAAATTAAAAAAAGCCAGTGCCACCAGTTACCATACACTGGTATCGGGAAAATAGTGTACTGTCCTGGATAGCACTGTCTTTTATCTGTGTATAATAGATTCCTCTTTGATGGTGGCCATTGTGTTTGTGTGTTAGTATGGGTCTTGTTTCCCAAACTTGGGACGCCGCTTATTAGGGAAAGCTCCTGATCGGCTGGGCTGGTTGGTTTACCTGCCACGTCCGCAGGTCTGGCTGATTGCAGCTCCCACTGGCCGCGGTTCACCGCTCCAGGCCAATGGGTGGTGTTGGAAGTGACGCAGGCCGAGGGACATACTGGCCACCACTTCCAGCAGCTCCCATTGGCCTGGAGCAACAAACTGCGGCCAGTGGGAATCGCGATCGGCTGAACCTGTGGACATGGCAGGTAAACAAACCCGCCCGGCCCGCCAGGGGCTTTCCCTGCACAAGCAGTGTCCCAAGTTTGGGAAACACTGGTATAGGCTATTTACTTGGCTGCGCATGTTCTTATCCTGCATGTTGGTAAAGCGAAATACATAAAATTCTGAAATCCTAACCCTAATATCTGATGCTCTGCCCCAATATTTCTTCCAAACTGAACTGAAGATACAGGGCTAGATTTTTAAACCAGATAGGTACATAATTTATGTGGCGAATATGGACACATAATTATTGGACCCATAATTATTTAGGAATTGTAGTCCCTAATGTGAGATGGGAAGGAAATAGAAGTAGTTTAGGAATTTACAAATGTAAATCTACCAGCATTTACGATTTTTAATACTTTTATTTTAGGGTCATTAAACACATTAATAGAGATAATCTATGTCTGTGATCAATAAAGGATTCAATGTTTCCCTTACGTGGCAGTTCTGACTTTGGGTTTTGTGTTGTTACCTAACTGTTGCAGAAAAGCTCTGGGTCAAGTGGTGTTAATGTAACACCAACACACTCCGGTTGTTGGCGGGTGGGATTGAATCTGGGACCTCTGGAGTTTAGTGCATGAGCCTCTACCACATGAGCTAAAAGCCATATGCCTATTAGCTAAGGCTATAGAACAGACATTCACTCTTGCGTCTCAGTGCCACTAGACGGGATAGAAAACGACACCCAGGGGATGTGCGGGTTACAATAACAATGGAGATAAACCTGCACAGTTCACAGGAAATGATAAATGGAACTATGTTTGTTAGAAGAGAATGGGAAGAATTAGTTGGAGCCCTGGTGGGATGGAAAATGGAAGCCAAAATTATTTGTTGCTTATTCCAGAATATATTACTTTATTATGTTTCCAAGTTTCCCTTGATCCCCAAGATTACAGAATGGATGCTGGCTGGGAATATTCATATTAATACTTCAGGGGCTTGCTTAGATCTTTTTTCCCCAGCTGTGCCATTTTGTTAACAGTATTGATTGTATTAATGATGCTGACACTGAAGAGACTGAAGCAAGACACTAATAGAGTCCATGATACACTGCCAGAAATGCTATAAAAATCAAAGCCCTCAATGCCAAAGATGTTGGAGGATCCCATTGCATCCAGTATTGCCTTTAGAAACAGTTAATGAAAAGCTAAGAGGCACTGAAATACTTAAAAATTATATTAATCCTTGTGATGCTTTACCGTGTACAATGAATACCTACACTAGCTAGCCTGTAAGCCATGTCTTGAGCTGTTCTTTGAGTGGTTGCTCATGTGTATTCCGGAATAGGTGTGCATCCTCACCACGTGCACCGGTGCTGGAAGTTTTTCCCCTAGCATTTCCTGTAGGGGAGTGCCCCAGTGACGCCTCGAGTGATGCCTCCATGGCGCGGTATAAGGGGTGCTGTGCGCTCCCTCGACCCTCAGTTCCTTCTTGCCGCCAGTGAAGGTGCTTCGGAACTGCTCTGCTCCAGATTTGCTGTAGTTCGTCCCCAAAACTGCTTGTTCGTTCAGTGTATGATACCTGTAGTTAGTTAGTTAGTTTAGTTAATTTAGTTTACTTAGAGCACCTGGGCTGGGGCATGCCCCGTGCCCTGGGTTTTAAGTTGTGCGACACTTGTAGGTGACCTGTGCCGCTGAGTGATCTGCACGTGGACTATCTGCGCTGTTTGGGAGAAACCCATCTCAGTGATTATTGCAAGATTTGCAAGTTGTTTAAGCCTTGGACCAAGAAAGAAAGGGACATTAGGCTCCGGACTATTCTGATGGAGTCGGCGCTGACCCTGGCTCCAGTGCCCTGCTTCGAGTCAGCACCAGGCACCGCGGTGTTGGTGTGCGGTGACCCTTCAGCACCATTGACCTGTTGGCACTGCTCCCTGTCCGTGTGGCATGCCAAGAAGGCTAGAAAGAGGCCTTCTTTGCCACAGCACCAGAGTAAACCTAGGACAGAGATTAGACCCATGTCTAGCAGTCCTTGATCCCCGCTGGCCTCTAGGCCTCCGACTCAAGTCGAGCGGAGTAGCCCGGCCCATTCGGAGCAGGCCTCCCTGAATGTCCAGATGCCCTCCCCGCTGGAGGCCCTGCAGGTGGCCCGGGTTGTTATGTTCATGACTGCACCAGGAATACTGCTGATGTTGGCCCCGTGCTCCAGAGGCAAGCTGCCGCTGGGATCTCCACAGTCTCTCCTGGCTTGGTACTGGTTTCAGTTGAGGGAACATTCCTGATGCTGTTCACCACCTAGTGACCGTTCAGGGCAAAGTCCACCTGGATCGGCCTTGACACTCACCAGGCTATCTAGTTGGATTCTGTCTGACTGAGATTCTCGGCATCGCTCCGCCTCAAGGAACGAACACTGATGGGACTGAAGCAGACAACGCCAAAGGTCCTTGTCTTGGAGGGGTTATCGCAGCCGGTCATGGCAAGGATGTCAGTGTCGTACCCATTTGGCATCCTGCTCCAGGACCCTGCGATGGCACCACCTCCACAGCTCTGGGCATTGATCACTGGCGTCCCACTGTCGCAGGTCTGCCCGTCGGAGCCAATCGCGGAGCAGCTATTACTGACGGTACCGGTCCTCCACATTGGGATCGCGGTACCGCTGCTTCTCCTGGTCTGGGACAGCGTCAGGTCGTATGTCAGCCTGGCCTTCCTTCGTAGTCAGCCATCGATGGGCTAGGCTAGCCAGGCTGAACAACTGGCTTTGCTGGTGCCACAGCAGGTACAGTGGCACCAGGCCCCGTGGCTGGCCCAATGGTACCAGTGGGCACTGTGGCTCCCGACGCAGCCCCTGGTGGTGGCTCACTCAGTGGCTGAAGCCGCAGAAGGACCATCAGCCTCCCTCTCCAGACCTCCGAGGAAGGAGTCGGTGGGACGTACATCCTCGGCACTGTGCCTGGAGACCGACCAGGTGGTGGACCCTCTGGTGCTGGTGGACACTCAAAGTACCACCCCGACCTCCTCGCCCTCCCCGGATGAGGCGATTATGGCCCCACCTCTCTTCGTCCTGCAGGAGGACTTTAAAACCCACCAAGAACTCTTAAAAAGGGTGGCATCAAGCCTCCACCTCCAAGCAGAGGAGATGGAGGAGCCCTTGGACTCACTGTTTAATCTGCTGTCCTCTCCATGAAGGGGTGGCAAAAATTTCAAATGCCCTGTGACAAACACCAGTCTCACTGGCCCCCATCTGTAAGAGGCCAGAATGCAAGTATTTTGTACCTGCCAAGGGACACAAGTACTCATACACCCACCCTGCTCCTAACTCCCTGGTGGTTGAGTTGGTCAACCACAGGGAGTGGCAGGACCAGCCAGCCCCTACCCTGAAAAATAAAGATTCACAGAGGCCGGACTCTTTTGGAAGGAAGCTTTATTCATCCTCGAGCTTCCAGTTACAGGTGGCGAACCACCAGGCTCTCCTGGGCCAGTATGAGTTCAATCTGTGGGGCTCCCTGCCCAGGTTTGAATACTCTCTCCAGGAGTGCAGCAGGAAGGAATTCAAAGTGCTGATGGAGGAGGGTACAGGAGCTGCCATGGCAACCCTGCAAGCAGCTTTGGATGTGGCGGACATGGCCACATGGTCCATGGTCTCCACGGTGTCCATGAGAAGGGCGTCGTAGCTCCTGCTCTCTGGGCTGTCCAGTGAGGTGCAGACCTCCCTGCAGGACCTCCCATTTGATGGCAAAGTTTTGTTTGTGGAACAAACGGATACAAAGCTGTATGGCCTGAAAGACTCCCGCATGACTCTCCAGACTCTGGGTTTGTCATAAACAGATAGTTAAGGGTTAATGTCTCTTTTACCTGTAAAGGGTTAAGAAGCTCAGTGAACCTGGCTGACACCTGACCAGAGGACCAATCGGGGGACAAGATACTTTCAAATCTTGGTGGAGGGAAGTCTTTGTTTGTGCTATTTGTTTTGTTCGTTGTTCGCTCTTGGGGCTAAGAGGGACCAGACGTGCAACCAGATCTTTCTCCAATCTTTCTAAAACAGTCTCTCATATTCAAAATAGTAAGTACTAGCTAGAAAAGGCGGATTAGTCTTATGTTTGTTTTCTTAACTTGCAAATGTGTATTTTGCTGGAAGGATATTTTACCTCTGTTTGCTGTAACTTGTATCTTAGGCTAGGGGGGAGGGAGTCCCTCTAGTCTATATAAGCTGAAGACCCTGTAAACATTTTCCATCTTGATTTTACATAAATTTTACTTTTTTCTTACTTTAATTAAAAGTTTTCTTTTTAAAAACCTGATTGATTTTATTCCTTGTTTAAGACCCAAGGGGATTGGGTCTGAACTCTCCAGGGATTGGTGGGGGGAAAGGAAAGGAGGGGGAAGGTTAATTTCTCTCTGTTTTAGATCCAAGGAGTTTGGATCAGTGTAATCTCTCAGGGTAACCCAGGAAGAGGAAAGTCTGGGAGGGGGAAAGGAGGGGGAATGGTTTATTTTTCTTTGTTTTAAGACCCAAGGGGTTTGGGTCCTGGGTCCCCCAGGGAAGGTTTTGGAGGGACAGGGAGTGTACCAGACACTGGAATTTCTGGTTGGTGGCAGCGCTATCAGATCTAAGCTAGGAATTAAGCTTAGAAGGGTACATGCAGGTCCCCACTTTTTGGATGCTAAAGTTCAAAGTGGGAAAAATACCTTGACAGGGTCTCTGTGTTCCGGCTCCGGCTAAACCTAAGTTCAAGAAGCAGCAGACTGCCACTCAGGCCCCCCACCCAAAATATGAGGCCGCTTATAAGAAGTTGAAGGACTATAAGAGGCACCCACAGAGGCAGTCTCGGCCTGGCCCTCAACCTGGGTCCTCCAAGGGCAAGCAGGTGGGGAAAAGGTGGTTTTGACAGGACGCCTAGGGGCACCCTGCCAGTTCTTGTCAGGATCCACCCTCAATAAAACTTCCTTTCTCCAGTTGGTTGTGTGCTTTCCTCCTGGAGGGGTCACAGCGGACCTCAGATTGATGGGTCCTCAACACCATCTCCTGGGGCTACACCCTCCAGTTTACTTCCTCCCTGCCCCCATCCCTCCTGGGGGACCCCTAGCACAAGGCTCTGCTTGAGCAGGAGGTGGGGCGGCTCCTGGGCCTAGGAGCGGTGGAAGTGGTAGCCGGGGAGTTCAAAGACAAGGGGTTCTATTCCTGCTGTTTCCTTATGCTGAAGGCCAAAGGGGGGCTCAGGCCCATCTTGGACGTGCGAGGCCTGAACCAGTACATGGTGAAGCACAAGTTCCGCATGGTCTCCGTGACCTCCATCATCCCCTTCCTGTATCCCGGGGACTGGTATGCCGCTCTCAATCTGCAGGACGTGTACTTCCACATTCGTGTATTCGAGGAGCACAATTGCTTCCTCAGTTTTGTGGTGGGGCAGGAACGCTACCAATTTCCAGTCCTCTCATTCGGCCTGTCCACTGCCCCCAGGGTATTCACGAAATGTATGTTGGTGGTAGCGGCCTACCTCAGGTGCCAGGGGGTCCAGATCTTCTCCTATATGGATGACTGATTGGTCAAGGGCAGCTCCTGGTTGCAGGTGCGGGATAACGTGTTGCTCCTTCTGTCCACGTGCACCACTTTGGGCCTGTTGGCAAACAACACCAAGTCCATATTAGTCCCGGTTCAATGCCTGGAGTTTATGAGGGCGGTCCTGGATGCCTCGTCGGCCAGAGTCTCCTTCTCACCGGACAGGTTCGAGACCCTGAAGGTTTTCATTGACACGGTGACAAAGTTTCCGGTGACAAAAGCCAGAGCGTGCCTCCAGTTCTTGGGTCTTATCTCAGCATGCACTTATGTGGTCCGTCACGCCAGGCTTGGGATGAGGCCTCTCCAGCTCTGGTTGGCCTCAGAGTTCTCCCAGGCCAGGGACAGGATGGACAAAGTCCTCATGGTACCTGAAGCAGTGATCGCCTTCTTACAGTGGTGGTCCTCCCTGAGAAACATGCTTCAAGGGGTCCCATTCATGGGCAGAGCCCTGTTGTTGGAAATGATGTCCGATGCATTGGACCTGGGATGGGGTCCCATGTGGGGAATGTTCAGGGTCTGTGGTCAGCTCAGGATCTGACCCTCCACATAAATGTCAAGGAGCTCAGGGAGGTATGGCTGGCATGCATGGTCTGCTCGCACCTGAAGGGCTGGGTGGTCAGGGTCCTCATGGACAACACGGTCTCAATGTTCTACATCAACAGGCAAGATGGGGCCCAATTCTCTGCCCTCTGCTGCGAAGCCCTCAGGCTGTGGGATTTTTGTATAGCCCATGACATCTGCCTACAGGCCTTCCACCTGCCGGGCGCCTGGAACGTGCAGGAGGATCGCTTGAGCAGGAACTTCTCTCAGCACAAGTGGTCTCTCCATCCAGAGGTGGTGCACAGACTTTTCCAAGTGTGGGGAACTCCCCAGGTGAACCTGTTTGCAACTCGGCAGAACCGTTGCTGTCCCTGGTTCTGCTCCAGGTGGGGCTGGAATAAGAACATAAGAACGGCTGTACCGGGTCAGACCAAAGATCCATTTAGCCCAGTATCCTGTCTACCGACAGTGGCCAATGCCAGGTACCCCAGAGGGAATGTACCTAACAGGCAATAATCAAGTGATCTCTCTCCTGCCATCCATCTCCATCCTCTGACAAACAGAGGCTAGGGACACCATTCCTTACCCATCCTGGCTAATAGCCATTAATGGACTTAACCACCATGAATTTATCCAGTTCTATTTTAAACGCTGTTATAGTCGTAGCCTTCACAACCTCCTCAGGTAAGGAGTTCCACAAGTTGACTGTGCGCTGCGTGAAGCCGATGCCTTCCTCCTGTCCTGGTCAGGCCAGTTTCTCTATGCCTTTCCCCAATTCCCGCTGATCGGCAAGGTCCTGGAAAAGATAAAGATGGACAAGGCCTTGGTCCTTCTGATTACCCCAGCATGGCCCAGGCAGCATTGGTATGGGACCCTCATGGGCCTGGCGGTCACCCCACTGTGGCCATTGCTGTCCGGCCTGGACCTGCTCTCCCAGGACCAGAACCGCCTCCTCCACCCCAGCCTAGCGGCACTCCAGCTCATGGCGTGGTTGCTCAGTGGTTAGGTAGGGAGGAAAGGACAAGCTCAGAAGGGGTTCAACGCATCCTCCTAGAAAGCAGGGAGCCCTCCATGCACCGAGCCTACTTGGCAAAGTGGTCTTTGTTTTCCAGATGGGTGGACGAATGGGGCGTTTCCCCGGTGGCCGCTCTGATCTTGGCGCCCTTGTCAGGCAAGGTGCACTTGGCGGCCATATCAGCCTTCCATCCACCGGTGCAGGACCACACAGTATTCTCCCACGCTATGACTGGCCGATTCCTTAAGGGGTCATCTCTTCCTGTATGTTAGGCCTCCAGTCCCGCAGTGGGACCTAAACCTGGTGTTGGCTCATCTCACAGGGCCCCTGTTTGAGCCGCTAGCCATGTGCTCCTGGTCACACGTCTCATGGAAGGTTGCCTTCCTGGTTGCGATCATGTTGGCCTGGCAGGTCTCGGAGCTCAGGGCCCTGACCTCCGAGCCCCCGTATGTGGTGTTTCATAAGGATAAGGTTCAGCTTTGCCCACACCCTTCATTCCTCCCGAAGGTGGTCGCCGCCTGTCACATGGGTCAGGACATTTTTCTACCGGTCCTCTGGCCTAAGCCACACACGTCCAAT
This sequence comes from Chelonoidis abingdonii, assembly GCF_003597395.2. Classification (NCBI taxonomy): domain Eukaryota; kingdom Metazoa; phylum Chordata; order Testudines; family Testudinidae; genus Chelonoidis; species Chelonoidis abingdonii. Next base: position 46,063,936 of record NC_133776.1, on the reverse strand, counting down.
GAGGAGCGCCATCTCCACACGCTGGATATGAGACAGGCTCTGGCTTTCTATCTGGAGTGGACTAAGCTGTTCAGAAAGTCCTCGCAACTGTTCATCGCCTTGGATGAGCGCATGAAAGGTTGGCCGATCTCCACTCAGTGGCTCTCTAACCGGATCACTTTGTGTGTCCGTACCTGTTATGACCTGGCGGGAATCCTTCCGCCATCTATTGTGAAGGGGCACTCGACTCGGGTGCAAGACTTGTCAGCTGCCTTTTTGGCCCACGTCCCCATCCAGGACATTTGTAGGGCTGCTACATGTTCTTCAGTTCACATGGTCACCTCGCATTGTGTGATCGTCTCCCACACCAGGGAGGACGCTGGGTTTGGCAGGGCAGTGCTCCGTCCCGAGAATTTGTGAACTCCTTACCACCTCCAGCAGATATAGCTTGGAATCACCTATTGTGGAATACACATGAGCAATCACTCGCAGAAGAAAAAACAGTTACCTTTTCTGTAGCTGGTGTTCTTAGAGATGTGTTGCTCGTGTCTATTCCACATCCCGCCCTCTTTCCCCTCTGTCGGAGTTGTCTGGCAAGAAGGAACTCAGGGTTGGCCATGGAGGTGCCACTCCAGGGGTTGCTGGGGCGTTTCCCTACGGGTACTGCTAGGGGAAAAACTTCTGACACCAGTGCACGCGGCAAGCATGCACACTTACTGTGGAATAGACATGAGCAATACATCTTGAAGAACTCCAGTTATGGGTAAGGTAACCCTCTTTTATCTTGTCAGATCTCACAAGCTAAGCAGGGTGAGACATCCAAATACTGTCAAGGAAATCAGTGCTGTAAAGAGTGGTGGAGAGTCAGTAGGCAGTGCTTTTTTGTCTGGGTCAATACTGAACCCAGTAATCCAGCATGGTGCTCAGCCCTCTGTACTGGTGTGAGATTAGGTGATGAGTGTGGAGTGGGAGGGGATGTTTGGGATGAGATGAACAGAGGTCCTGACCACTTGTGGTTTTTTAAGATCCCAAGATGCTTTTAAAAGGTACAGGGACATTTCTTTCTAGTGCCTAGGCCACATTGCAACGGGGGTAAGTACATTCTGCCTATCTAAATATGTCCTGCTGCATCAATGGGATAGAACAGAGGTGGGCAAACCACAGGCCACATCTGGCCCACGGGACCCTCCTGCCCAGCCCCATACTCCTGGCCCAGGAGGCTTACCCCCGGCCTCTCCCCTGCTGTTCCCCATCCCCTGGAGCCTCAGCTCACCCTGCCAGTGGTGCAGTGCTCTGGACAGTGGGGTTGTGAGCTCCTGGGTCAGTGCAGCTGCAAAGTCTGGCCTGACCCGGTGCTCTGTGCTGTATGGTACGTGGCTGGCTCCAGCCAGGCAGTGCAGCTGTAGTGCCACCAGCGCTCCAGGCAGTGCGGTAAGGGAGCAGGGAGCAGGGTTGTAGATGGGGCAGGGCGGTCAGAGGGCAGGGAACAGGGGGCTTGAATGTGGGCAGGGATCCCAGGGGGCGGTTAAGAAGGGGGCAGGGGGGTTGGATGAGGCGGTAGGAGGCAGTTATAGGACAGGGAGAAGGGAGGGGTTGGATGGGTCAGTGGTCCTGGTGGGGGGAGCATCAGGGAACGGGGGGGTTGTATAGGACAGGAGTCCTGGGGGGGAGGTGCTTTAAGGGGGCAAGAAGCAGGGGGGGTCGGATAGGGGGGTGGGGGCCGGGCCACTCCTGGCTGTTTAGGGAGGCACTGTCTCCCCTAACCGCCCCTCCATACAATTTCCGAAACCCAATGCGGCCCTCAGGCCAAAAAGTTTGCCCGCCCCGGGATAGAATATTCTTCACGTCTTGTCCTAAACTGATGGAGAGTTGCTGTGGTGCAAGCAGTATGCTCCAGCAGTGGCTGTGTTGTGTTTCTCAGTACTAATGAGGTTTTTACAAACCTTCTCCAAATCTGACAACTTGTATTTGTGACCTGCCAGATTTAATCTTGCATAGACACTCACTCCTACATTTAGTACTGGAGAGCGAGCCAGTGCAAGGAGTTGGCTGGTGTGCACAATGAATTGGCAAATGAGAGGGCTTCAGTATGGGGCAGGCTTGGGCCTGTTGCCTTTTGATACACCTAACTTTGCATTGCTGCTTGTGTTCATTTGTTCCACAAATAGCAACATAAGCACTGTGATCCACCACAGTGCCTCACTCCTTTTGGTTACCTTGGTGCATGAGGGCAGATATTTACCCCTGTATTGTGAGGCATTTTGATTTCCTTTGCCATGTAAAGTGTGACTATGTTGGCAAAGCCACGAAAAAAAAAAAATAAACATGAACTCTCCTGATGGGCCTTCTCATGCTATTTCTGTTCCAGGCAGCCCTTCTTTAAATACTGCTACCAGTGTGGGCGGGCTATAGGGATTCGGCTCACTGTTTGCACGCGCTGTTACGAGATCTTCACTTGCAGCAAGGCTTGTAAAGTCAAAGCCTGGAATGAGCGTCACAAACGCGAGTGCTTAGGAGCTCCAGGTAGGTTTGACTGATGATACCTCATAGAGTGCAGGGAAAGCAAGGCATGTGGGACATGTATGTTGAAATACGTTGCTGAAGTGTATGGCCTGTTTTTAATGGTATGTTATTAAATGTATGTTAGTTAAACACTAAGGCAAGATAAAATTCATAGCAACAAGTTTCAGTTAATGTATCAGTTGACCTTGAGTGGGCTCATACTTATTAAAACGGTTAGATGTAAGAAGCTTGGTATAGTGGCATTATCATTGATTTCAGCCTAGGAGACTTTTTAAAGGTGAACGGCAAAGCAGAAATAAAAGTTAAGTTACAGCGAGCACAGATTTCTGTGCCTCAGGCGCCCAATAAACCAGATTATATGGGCCTTTCAGCACAGAAATAACCTTTTGCTGACCTTTATGCAATTAAAAATGAAAAGACTGTGAAATCCTCTTCTTGGTCCACTGAATCACAAATACCATGCCTCTCACTTCAGTCCTTGTAATCTGCACTATTTGTATAATAACTATAAAAAAATATACACACTGATACAAGAAAAATGTTCTACACATCTGTAGGAGACTTGCATAATGAAGTGGTACAAAAAGGCAGACTTGCTGTCACTAGGCCAGATGCTCATATATTTGAGTGAATGAGAAATCTCTTGAACATGAAGGCACATATATGTAAAATGGTGCTGCCATTCTATGACTGAACTACATTTTAGTGGCAACTCAGTACATGACTCTTCCCTCTGGATCTATATGGCTTGGGAAAATGCTAGGTCTGTGCTGTCAGAGACTAACGAAATGGAAAAAGTGCACACTGTCACTTGTAGCCTCTAAAGATCCCTTGGATTTTTCACAAGCAAGGTTTAACCTTGTCCAGCCAAATTACAATATGGATTATTAATTTTTGTTTACTTGCAGTCAATCCCTTCTGCTCTTTTAAACAGGATATGATAGTGTTCTTCATATCCGATCTTTAAGCTATTGTTACATTGCTTGTGCTGTTTCTGTATTTCATTCTACAGATGGCAGCTACATTTCTTTTGTTGTATATACTTGGTTGTATACGACTGTGCTATATATAAAATGTACATGTGTTTGTAGTTGCTTTAGAAACCCTGGGGATAAAGGAAGTATGGAAATGTATCAAATGCTATATCATTACTGCTACTGCTTCAGTGCATGTGGGAGAAGGAGGAAATACGGGGAAGAACACTAGTTGCAGTACAGACCCCAAACCACCAGATGGCAATAAAAACTATCAAATAATGTGGTAGGTGCTAGTTGAAAAATCACATTATCACAACACATGAAACGAAAAGATATTAAAGTTTCCCAATAAGACCTTGACTACAAGAAAACTAAGTTCTTGACCAACCAGGGTGATGCTGACCTCGCTAGAATATGGTCCTTTTTTTGGCTGCTTCATCATGCTGACCAACCTACTGTTGCATATTGATCACTGCAAACAAGTCAGGACAGTAGGAAGGACCTCTGCTGAGATGGGACCACCTCTCCTGTGACAGTAATAGTGACCATTTAATGCAAATGAACTTTTTCCTTCCCATGTGAATTAATAATGAAGACGAAAAAGCAACAACAAAAAAGCCATATTCAACCTCATGGATCTTGTTTACGTCTCAAGAAATGACAGCAGCATGATCAGAAAAATGAAGTGTTGAGACTACACCTGAGATATGACTAAATAATATCCAGGCAGTAAACAGCGGTGAAGTTACCATTGTGTTGACTCCACTACATGTAGCTATGCTGGAGGATTCTGTTGGAAAAAACATAGACCTTCTGCTTTATAAGTGCCAAAAATCTAAGACTTCTGCTAAAACTTTCAGAATGATAAGATTTCAGTCCAAGCTGTTCCTTGAGTCAAGAAGCTACATGAGTGCTACATTGTAACTGGAATGTCAGTGATGGAAAAATTCTCCTAAATCATATTCCTTCAAAAGCTAAGAAATTCCGGCATTGGCCATCCCAAACCATTTCTACAAATCCCAGATGTCCTCCTTTTAATAATAGCTGCTTATCATTTTGAAAACAAAAATTGAAGCTTGGGTTAGGAGCAATCAAGATTGAGCTCAGCAGAAGTACTTTATGATATTAGTGCTCTGCATATATTCACTTGCTGAGTTGTTGCAAGGGAAAAGCTCCAGATTGGCTGAGAGAGGTCTTGTGACTGCCTTGGTGAGGTGAATAGCAGCATTTTACAATAGAGCTATCACAGCTCATCTTCTCAGAACAGCAAGACCCATCTAGAGACCTGCCACTTGACTTTACTTATGTAACCAAAATGTTGAAACACAAATGGAAAGTTGAAGAAAAATGTCTAATTAAAAGTGATGGGAAATTTTGTGCTTAGCAAAAAAAAGTTGAGGGCCTGGCATCAAAGGCCAATGTTATTAGTTAGCTTCCAGTGGGAATCACTATATTGATAAATAATGGTATCGGCTATAAGAGTTAGACATGCAGGGAGTAGCCATCAGATTGTGAAGACAAAATGGTGGACTGGTACCGCGACGGCCTTGAAAAACAGAACAAGAGTAATACGAGCTCTTTGGAAAAGAGCAGAGGATTAAGAAAACACTTGCTCCCAACACAATCTGCTGTATGTATTTTATACATACCTGAGGACTTTGGCACATCTTTGGAGCAGTGTCTTTGACAAATTCTAGTATTTCCAAACCATTGAAATGGCACGTGTGGCTTGCCTGTTGCAAAGCTGGCTTTTGGCAGATGCTTTTTTAATGTATTTGCTGCACCTAGTCAGAGTATAGTGCTGACTATTGTAGATGTTTCTTTTTGAAGGTTTTATTCTGCCATGAAAAATGCTAAAGGTAGAGTCCTGGAGACTACATTCAGCTTGTCCGCAAGAGTGGTACTGCATGGATAGTTGCTGTGAAGGTGAGTTAGTCTCTGAACCCCGTCAGTGTTTGATTGCTACTGGAAGACTGTCCTTGAAGGGTTCCAATTTGTACAAGGTGCAGCCGTGGTTTGTGGAGAGCTAACTTATTCCGTATGGACTGGACTGAGACTACAAACACATTTCACACAAGCCAACAACCCTCTGTAAATGGGAGCAATTTTTCAGTCATGCCTAACTTGGCTATATTTCATATGGTGACTTGTAGATGAAAGGCTCCATATGTCATAACCAGATCCATGAGCAGAGCCAACCTCGAGGATCATTTTAATTGTTTTTGAAGGAGCTGTATAGAACCTGTCATGAAGTTATGATATCTGAACATGCTGTGATATGGATTAATGGCACATACCTAAGATGACATTCCTTTCGATGGAGGAAGTGTTCACTAGGCTGGAGTGTAGAAATCATACAGTTAATTGATTATGAACCAGTACCTCATGCTATAGATCACTCTAGACAATGGAGACTGCAAGGACTCTTAAAGATCCCCTTAGCTCTGATTTGCCCACAAATTTAATGAGTGAAAACTGGAAGTGCCATCAGACATAATCCTTGCCCCGCCCCCAAGAATTCCTGTGTGATGGCTGTGTTTTTTCTGCATTGAAAAAGAGTAGGAATCTGGTGAAGAGACAACAATGCCACTCACTGCTCAGCGGTAGATCACTGAAAACTTGGCATGTTCCTTTTTTAACTTTATCCAGAGATTTCTTTTTAAAGACATGTTCCTTGTGTCGTGTTTTACAATTTATTCTGTATTGAAAATCTGTACATATTCTTTATGTCAAAGTTATTGTACAACTGCAAATGTATATGCATATTGGGAAATGTAATATGATGATTTCTTTGTGAGCAAGGTTCATAAAATAAATTGTATTGATATTTATGGCTGGTAGCAACTTTTTAAAACTGCTTAGAGTACAGTAGAAGTGGTTGGTCCCTTGAAGTAGTCACAATATAATCTCACAAGCGACTATTCTGAAATGTCTTTGCACCTTGTTTTATTGCTGCTAAAGGTGATTCATCATTAACGGACTCTGATCAAGACAACCTACAATCTGAGGTTGATGGTAAGTCAGTGTTGACTATTAGCAACTTTTTCATCATTAAAAAACTGTTGCATACACTTTTTGGTCCTTTTAATCTCATTCCAGCTACTAGCTCAGTGGTACCAGTCTCACACATTGGCTTTAATCTTCAGAATAATTCAAAAGTTTAAATTAGTGGAAGTTGCAGGCATTTTTTTTAAGGAAGCAATAAGTATGGCACTTGCTAGTGCAGACTATTTACTTGCTAAGAGAAAGCTTCTAAAATAGCCATTATCATGCAACTGTAACTGGTTGTAGCTCATGGAGTGTTATAGGTGAGAAATTGCTGCAGCTGCTTTTAAAGAAAAGAAAGTAAAAAACTCTATTTAATTCCAAGACACATGTGATAACAAGTCTATCTCAACACTGCCCAGCAAGTTCTTTGCTGCAGTACTGAATAATAGAATCATAGACTTTAAGGTCAGAAGGGACCATTATGATCATCTAGTCTGACCTCCTGCACAATGCAGGCTACAGAATCTCACCCACCCACTCCTGTGTCTGATCCACTGAAGTCCTCAAATAACAGTTTAGAGACTTCAAGGTGTAGAGAATCTTCCAACAAGTGACTCGTGCCCCACGCTGCAGAGGAAGGTGAACCCCCCCCAGGGTTTCTGCCACTCTGCCCTGGAGGAAAATTCCTTCCTGACCCCAAATATGGCGATTAGCTAAACCCTGAGTTTGTGGGCAAGACTCAGCAGCCAGACACCCAGGAAAGAATTCTCTGTAGTAACTAACTCAGATCCCACCCCATCTAACATCCCATTAAAAGCCATTGGCAATATTTACTGCTAGTAATCAAAGATGAATTAATTGCCAAAATTAGGCTATCCCATTATACCATCCCCTCCTTAAACATATCAAGCTTAGTCTTGAAGCCAGCTATGTCTTTTTCCCCCACTACTCCCCTTGGAAGGCTGTTCCAGAACTTTACTCCTCTGATAGTTAGAAAGCTTCATCTAATTTTAAAGTCTAAACGTCCTGATGGCCAATTTATATCCATTTGTTCTTGTGTCCATGTTGGTACTGAACTTAAATAATTCCTCTCCCTCCCTGGTATTTATTCCTCTGCTATATTTATAGAGCGCAATCATCTCTCTCCTCAGCCTTCTTTTGGTTAGGCTAAACAAGCCAAGCTCTTTGCATCTCCTTTCATATGACAGGTTTTTGCCATTCCTCGGATCATCCTAGTAGCCTGCCTCTGAACCTGTTTCAGTTTGAATTCATCCTTCTTAAACATGGGAGATCGGAACTGCACACAGTATTCTAGATGAGGTCTCATTGGTGCCTTGTATAACGGTATTAACACTTCCTTATCTTTACTGGAAATAACTCGCCTGATGCATCCCAAGACCGCATTAGCCTTTTTCACGGCCGTATCACATTGGCGGCTCATAGTCATCCTGTGATCAACCAATACTCCAAGGTCCTTCTCCTCCTCTGTTACTTCCAACTGATGCCTCCCCAGCTTATAACAATAGTGCCTGTTTGTCTGTTTGTTATTAATCCCTAAATGCATGACCCTGCACTTTTCACTATTACATTTCACCCTATTACTATGGTAGTGGCCATGTTTCCCTTTCAGCCCCTTCTTAAAGTGCTAGCAAATCTTTGTTGTTTGACTTCCCTTTTTGCACATGGCCTGTCCTACTGAGCTATTAGGGCAGGCAGAAGTGGCTTTTCTTCCCCCCTCTGTGATGTACACAGACTTACTTAGGCAAGTGCAACAACATGATTTAAGTTACAGGTCTGGTTCAAGATGGATGTGTTTTTTGAAAGCATTATCTATTGAAGCCAGGACAGCTGCTTGGATACTGTCTTTGTGCCTGCTTCAGTTGTCACGAAGAGAAAACTGAATGCCTTGCTTTAGCTAACTAGGCCAACTGAGAGAGTTGGAAGCTTTTGGGGTGAAGCTCCGATTATTCAAGCTTCTTGCTGCTTATCAGTTGTCTTTAGTGTCTCATTTCTGGCCTGTTGCCCTCTCAAACATAGTGGGCTCACACTACTTCAAGTGAGATAATAGTATATTTTATTTGGGGGGGGGGGCTCTCTGTTTGCTTTGCTATCTTTTTATCGTTACTGTTCTATTTTGTTACATTTACATAAAGACAGCAGAGAATCCTGTGGCACCTTATAGACTAACAGACGTTTTGGAGTGTGAGCTTTCGTGGGTGAATACCCACTTCGTCAGACGCAGTGGGTATTCACCCACGAAGGCTCACGCTCCAAAACGTCTGTTAGTCTATAAGGTGCCACAGGATTCTCTGCTGCTTTTACAGATCGAGACTAACACGGCTACCCCTCTGATACATTTACATAAAGACTGAACTAAGGGGGAAAAGTGGCATTACTATTTGTCCTGACATACAAACTATCAGTGCAAAGTTTTGCTTTTTTAAAAATAGCATGATTATGACAAACTCTCACACCCAGATAAGTTCAGAGTTAAATGGACCACCAGAGCAAGACAATGGTTTTGCCATCATTCATGATTATGTGAGGTAACTCTCTCTCTTAACCAGCTGCCTCGTTTCTGATTCACTGTCAAGTCTTCAAACCTATGGTTGATTTGCCTTGCTAATGTATCTTCTACATTAGCCTAAACTGAAGAATTTCATGAGTCAGCGATGTGCTGCCATTTATGGTTGAGCCTTTTCCACCTCTTGTATTTAAAATGATCTGATGTCTAAATAAATTTCTTGGACTACATTGAAAAATCTCAACCTATAGATCCTGCAGGCTGGTTTTCGGGTGCTGTGTGTAACCTAAACTATGTGCTTAGGAGCATTTCATAGTTTTGTGCTTTACTTTGCATTTTAAACATTGTGGTGATGTTGGCAGTTGAGCTAGCTACCTAGCAATTACAGGCAAGCTCATGTTAATGCTGACAATTTGCAAGTAACTTTTCACATTAAGAGACTCTTAGAAGTTGTAATGGAAGGGAAAAAATACAAACATCAGTGCCATACACTATCCATTTAAAGGCTAGCAGGTGTACATAGTTTCTGTCATGCTTCCATGTTGCTTGTTAAACTGAGTCAAGGCTCAGTAATTTTGAAGGCTTGCAACTGTGTCCAGTTCACTGTGCGCCAAGGAAACCAGTGTTCCTTCATAGGCCAATCTATTTTTACAGGAAAGCATCAACTTAAGACTAAGTCGGGCATTTCAAGAGAGAGGCAGAGTCCTGTTTGCAGAAAGGGAAGCGAGAGAAGAGATGGAAGAGGCAGAAGAGATGTCTTCAGGAAAGATGACAAGAAGCCAAGTCCAAGCAGACAACGTGCAGCGGCCGATGACATGCACCCAAATCTTCCTTACACTGGGAATTATAGTTACAATTAATCCTATGGTAGAAAAAAAATGAACATGTTGAATAAGTTGACCTGGCATAACTTGCCTTTATCTAATAAGTGCTATATCAAATAAGAAGCGATAGGATACTAATGATATGCCTTTGATGACAACTTAGCCATCCAAAGTCATTTTCCAGGGGCCTTCTCCATTTTTATTTTAAAATACTGATTAGTATGGCCGCCTCTACAGTTAGACATGTAAAGAAAGAGCTGGATGATAAAAATGACTATTGTACAGGGTAAGACTGTGTAAGAGCTATTAATAGCATCTAGAATTTGACTTTATTATAGCTCTCATCAACTCCATGAAAATTTCACTTGCCTCAAGCTTGAATTTCCACTTAATTACAGTGTGATTGGTGCAGGGCAATTTGGCTGTTACACTGATTTTAGTTATTCAACTGACCAAATCTTCTGAAAAACAGATTATGCTCCAAAAGCATGAAAAATGTCTCACAACCTCAAAGCTCACCATGTTCAGCAAGGAGAACTTTCCATTGCTCTGGCATGCTCTCGCCTCTCAACCCTCCCTCAATTCCATTTTATTAGCAACTGAGGACATGCAACTACTCTGGGGTGGTGAAAACCTTAGTGCCTACACCTGTTCAAGTCAATGGGCATTTTGCTGTTGACATGAATGGAAGCAGGATGTTTTGCTCATAGGGGGGACAGAGGTCATCACATGGAAAAGGAGGCAATTTTCTGGTTTAGGTGTCTAATTTTTAGCGACGCTGAGCACCTACAACTCCTAGTGGATCCAGGTACTCAGCACCTCTGAAAAGTAGGCCCTGTTTATGTGCCTGTCTGTAGTGTCATGTTTGAAAATGTTGGCCAGAGTACATAAGGACCAGAATATCATTCCTCACATCCATGTGACTTACATAGGTATGCATGGATATAGCTGAGAACAGATACTGATCCTTGGATTGTATATAGTTTGAGCATGCTAGTTCCACAATGTTTGGCCTACCTATAGCTCATTTGCTAATGTGCGGTGTGTTCATAAAAGCTACAAAATTGGATACAAAAATGTTTTATTTGTTTTCCTAGCTAGTGGCAGTTATTTTAAAGAATAATACACAGAGGATTTACAGGAGATTGTAGTTTGTAGAAATACTGTTCCTTGTAGAGTAACCATGGATAAACATGTATTAAGTTTTACAGAATACAGATATCAGCTGTTTGGAGCTGTGTACATAAAATAGAATCTAAACTCCTGTAACTGAAAGATTTTAGTAAATACCAAGTAAACTGGTAAGCTTTATAAAGACAAGAAGTTGATTAATTTCTTTGTTTGGGGTGAGGAGGAATGGGGGGACCTGCAATTCTTTAGGTGCCTTTTAACCTCCAGGGACGTGCACTCCTCCTGTCAGTATCTGATTACCAAAAGTCTGGGGCTCACCCCCTTAGTATCATTACCAAGTTCACCAACCTCTGGAAATGGAACCGTGTATCTAGAAAAACAAAAGCTATTTCAACATCATTTCATTTGAAGGGAGCATTGGTGGTGGATTATTTAATTCAGACAGGCTCTCTACTGCGATATGAGTGCCTTTTTCCTTTGTTAACTTTTCAAGAAGCAATATCTTGAGTGCAGTAGTAAATAATTAACACTGTGCCTTATGTTTACAAATATTTAGTTGTAAATCTAATTTTTATTTAAGATTTTTCTCCTTTATTACACTCTCTCTCTCTCACACACACACACTAAATCTTTAGTATGGTAACTTTTTAAAATGTCATCAAATAAATGTAATCTTGTTTTTAAGCATCTCCTATACCTAGAGGTGGCTGCTCTCTGCCAGACTTTTTCGAGCAGGCGAGACGCTCAGAATGTCCGTTTGATACTGTTGATAGTGGCAAACCAAGGACTGAGTGCAGGGCTACTCGCATTTCAAAATACAACTCAGAAGAAATAAGATAGTGATGTGTAACAGTGGGAACAAATATAGAGTTAAGTCTCCAGCCTTTTTATTGATACAAGGATTCAAAGAACATATTTCAACCTTAGATGAAGAGTGCAAGATAGTGACAAGTACCTTGGTAACAGAAAGAAATATATAACTGGCCAGCTATGCCAATAAGTGAAATAAATCTTAATCCTCCAGCAAGAAATGCATTTTTTTAAAGCAAAGGTGTACGGCGGATATTTGTTATACCTTATCCCCCTACCAAGCCCACCAGAAAACAATAGGTTGTCTGTCATTTGTAAAATGATAAATATCTGTGCTCTCAAAGCCGCTAATGAGCCCACCCTTAGTTAAAACATACAAATTATGGCACAAAAGAGCAAGTTTAAAGACAGAGATGCCTGTAAATCTACGACTCCATTTTACTGGTTCTCCACTTTGCAGGGATGTGGGTGTTTGTTTAAGAATTCAGATAACAACATGAAAATGAACAAGCCCCATCAGCGTCCCTAAGTATTCTTTACTTGTCAAAACACTGAGAATCTCCATCTTGCTAACAGAGAAGTGAATGGTCCTTTTTCCTCTTCCCCTTCCAAAGTGAGTCATACTCCCTTGATATAGGCTATAGCAGTGGTTTTCAACCAGCGGTCCAGGGCCCCCTGGGAGGCTATGAGCAGGTTTCAGGGGGGTCCACAGAGCAGGGCCAGCGTTGGACTCGCTGGGGCCCAGGGAAGAAGGCCATAGCCCCACCAGTAGGGCCCAGAAGCCCAGTGCCCTGAGCCCCACCACCTGGGGCTGAAGCCTGAGCAACTTGGGGAGGAGGGCGTGTGGCATGGGGCCCCAGGCAGTTGCCCTGCTTGCTACCCTGTAACACTGGCTCTGCCATTTATATGCAGAGAACCCACTGTGGAGTTTTTATAGTGGAGTGGGGTGGGGTGGGGGAGAGAGCTCAAAGGAAAAGGTTGAGAACGCCTGGGATAAAGTACTTAACAAGACTGTCCCCCAGGGCCATGAACTGTGTGTCAGTGCTCTAATAGGCTGCAACTACATGATGAAGGAGATTTTTTTTCCTCTTCCATTGCGTACAGCCATAGGCAACTAAATATTTATAAAACTATTGACTGTGGTGCTCAAATTTCTTTATCGTTTAAAAAAATCTACTCTAATGCCCTTTCGACATGTAATGTTTTCCATTCTCCCTCAGACACTGGGTTAGGAGTTACATAATAGAAGGCTCATTTATACGTGTAATGGCAACATGGGCTAAAAATCACTACACTAGACCAATAAAGGCAAACCTGAATGAAATTACACCTCAGACTATGATAAGCCCAGTAGCCTCACCTTTCTTCAATTCAATCCAGATAATTTAAATCTAACAGCAAGGTAAGCCTCTGGCTCAAGTTTAAGCTTCAAAAATTAGTGGCATCCTGGGAATACACCACCAAAATGATCTAAAATTGTCTGTGCAGAAGCAAGGTGTAATGTGGGACAATGACTCATAACTGGCCTAAACACAGGCCACGTTTTGATACAGAAGTAGAAATGTCATCCCCCATTACATGGCTGGATTAGGAAACAGTGGTAGTTGCCCAACAAACTAGGAATTTAAACTCAACCAGGGGAACGAGGCCTTCACTACACTTGCTTTCTTGCAATATCTCTCAACATTCCTAGTGCTCTGATCCTACAGTCTTACCTTAAATTGCACATTCCATAAACAGTGACAGCACAAATCAAATTCTGCTTTTCCCAAATCTTTTGTTATGCACCAAAACACATTTTTCCCCTTATGAAAGACACTGAAGTGTTTAAAAGTCTGATAAGCCTCTAAACGTCTTAAACATAAGATATGCTTTCTCCCCAAAAATAAAAATCACAATATTAGACAAAATTAATAACAGCAGAGCCCAAACTCACAGTTCCCCATTGCCAAAAACAGTCAGTAGGACTGTATTGTTACTCTAGATAAATTTCCTAAAGATACTTTTCCAAACGATGTTTACTGTATCTGCAAATGAGCTAAGCCAGCTAGGGAACCAAAGTGCACAGCTCTGTAAACACAGACACCTTAACAGATAGATATGTATGTGTGTATATTTATATATAGCGTTTGTTGACAAAAACAAAGCCTTTAGTTGAATCCACTCCTGGCACTCATGTAATAAGCTACGAAAAATTACTGGCTAAAATTAGGAGGCTGTGCATCCATTGCTTAGAGCAGAGGACTGGAAGGTCCGGAAGTGTCCTGGGTTTTAATTCCTGATGATCCACTGACTCAATGTGTGGCTGTAACTCAGACACTGGACAGTTTTCTGCTTTAGTCCCTGCAGTGGTGAAGTTGGGGGGCGGGAGGGAGCAGGCATTCATTTAAAAAGAATCTCAAAGCCCAGATTTTACATCTGAGTCATTTTCCTGGGCACACAAACTGCCAAGGGAAGTAAGTAATAACCCACTGACTCCCAACACTGTAACTTATTGCTTTAGGCCTCATAACTCTATGTGTATTAATATGCAAGACTTCACAAAACAGCAATTTGTAACGATCCCTTTGGTAGAAGGTTATTGTTGTCTTTGTCATTAACAAAGAGCTTCAGTCTCCTGTAGGAAACAAACCTCTCAAATGACAAATCTCACCCTGCATATTTTCAACTCAATGTTGCATATCGTGATACTGGATTGCAGGTCTAGATTAGACTATCATTAATAGCTAACTTCAGTTGTTTCCAAATATCACGCAAAATCTAAAACTCACTCCCATTCACTTTAAAGTAGGAGCATTATTAATTGCCGCTGATGGCTAATTTTAGTAAACAAAACAAGCTGTGTACTTGTAAGTGGAAAGGACTGTTGCATTTTCATTGCAAATGCTTGGATAAGGAATCCCATTGCTAGTCGAGTTTGTATTAGCATAAGGAATTAGTTGAAAAACGTACATCAAAGCAAATGAGTGAAGGATCATCTCTCTGCCTGCTTAAGAAATACAGTAGAAAAACCATGAAATAGCTCCTGAATAGAACAGAGTGCTTGCTGCTGTTGTCAGTCCTAATTTTAAAAGTTGCACTGTTCTAAACTGTCGTGCTTTAGATGTTAATATGGTAAGTGGCATTCTTGGCTACGGTTGTATAACAATATTAGGTCAACTGCATATTCCACTGCAGTCAGTCAAATCGTGACCCTGTGAAGATCATTTTTTTCTTTTCCCCTATCTGCAAAGGCTTGTTTGACACCCCAAAGAGCCTCTTTGTGGCAAAACAATGAAATACAAAATGAGGTACGGAAAGAAGGGCCCAGCATTCAAAAAAGACCAAACAAGGATGAAACAGCTCTAGCACTGCCAGATATCACAAACAATTGAGACCTTTTTTTTCCTCCCTCTTTTTTGCCAAGATGAATTAAATATTGTCCTTTTTTTTTAATTTTTTTTTTTTTTGGCAAAGTTAAGACCTCAGCCACAGTCTCTTTCATGGCTGTGCAAGTAAGTTACCGCCGCAAGTACTGCGTTGCAATAACAGCCACAGAAAGGAAGATTAGCAAGGAGGAAGGCAAAAATTTGCTGCTGGCCCCCTTTACGCCACGTCCAGACTGGTTTGGAATAGCATGTACTTCTGGCTGCCTGGTGCTGGGGTTCTTGGAAAGTCTTTTGCCGCAGACTTCATCAGGGCAGCCATCACCGCTCCCAGAGCCACTGATGTCATCACCTACACACAGACAGAAACTCAGGGTGAGACTGACAAATCAAACTTTGTGCTCAGGACAGCCACTGACTCTAGATGCTTACAAATTCCAGCAGATGGGATGGCGGAAGAATCCCAGGGGAATGAATTCTACGACTGATTCACTGTTTTTCCTTTCTATCTATCATGTATATGATCTGGAATATATTGGAATATCTGTATTGTGTTCCTTCACTAGATGTACTTTAATGAACACAGGATGGCGTGGAGTGTTCACAAGTCCCTGCAGCCAGGTGGTTAGCTGGCTCTGTTACCTGTGGCCAAGGCTTGAGTCAGTCAGGTCCCTGCCAAACAAGATAAAGGTTGTAGAGCACATTGGCCCTTCTCTACTTGGTCTCACATTGATGTTTAAATGGCCCACTGCTGTAGCAGCTAGAGGCTGATTGGAAAATTTTAAAAAGTGACAAGAGCACCCACCGTAGGCTGCTGTTTGGGCTATGGAGAGAGAGGATACCTGAGCTTTTGGTTTAAAGCTGAACTAAGAACGAACATTTTACATCACAGTGTGAGGCTCATGAAACATCGTCTCTGAGGCACTATCAAGGGCGGTCAACTCTAGACATACACAGGGCTCTTATGGATCAGATCCAAAGCCCCTGGAAGGCAACAAAGATTCCCGTTGATGTCATGAATCTTTGGCTCAGGCCCGGAGTTAATCCAGCCCCAGTCCTAAACTGTTCGACCCCCAGAGCTATAATGGGTCTCTTCAGCTGAACATAACTGCTGATTTTGGGTACAGGGTGAGTTGTAGACTCTCAGTCTTTAGAGATGCATTCAATGTGCTGTGGATAACGAAGACTGGTTTAAAGTGAAAAGAGGCTTTGCTCACAGCAGTCCACACTTCTCAGGAGGAACTGCAGACTCTGGGGTGGCCTTAAAGAGTAACTAAGTAGAATACTGCAGTATTCTACCCTGTAGGTGACAAAGATGGGTAACAGTTGCAAGATTAGCTTTCAAACAGATATGTTTGCCCTCAGCTGGGTTGCCGGGGTGTCTGTCAGGGCAGCATTTGGTCCTGTGGAAACACTGTACAGAGCTGTGCTGTACAAAATCAACTTGCGTAAGGTTTTGACACGTCGGACCTGGTTTGTGACGGTTTTTCTGACCACGTAAGTGTTCTAAATGGGCTACTATAATTGAACATCGTCATTTAGAACAATGCAAGGAAAGCAAAGCCCGGGTCTACAGGAATGTTCACCTGAAACACAAAATGTACGCCAGACATCTTGTCTTTGTTTCTACTTTACTGAAAAGTCTGGCTCAACATTAATTTTATTTATTTATTTATTAGCAAGAGATCGTCATATTCATAAAAAAAGGTTAAAAAGGCAGATTTTCTCTTAAGACTTCTATGCTTTATATAGAATTATTTTGATGGCAAATCTAAAATGAACCACACACATTCTTCTGCTCTGTGTCTGTCTCTAAAGCTTTATCATGCCTTTCTCTACGTAAATTAAACACTGAAGGGTTTTCTACAATGAAGCTGAAAAAAACAGACAGCAAGACACTGTTTCTCTCAGGTGGACTTTTTATCTTGCCCAGATGAAGAGCACGGTCAATATGGGTTAGATTGTAATGATGGTGTATGGGGTTTTCATCACAATTACAACTAATTTTCATGGTGGCTGCAGACTCCTTACTGCAGTGGTCTGTGATTTATTTAAAAAGTGTCCAGAAAGATTCTGATTCTGTTGCAATCTGGGGGACAGGGGAGTTCTAAATTCCAAGCTGCTGAATAATACTCTATGGGAAGAATTCCTCACAGGTGAGTTAATGGTTACACAAACATGGCCACGGGAGATTGAAAACATTTCAACCCTAGCTGCCAGTAGATTGTGCCTTAGTGTAGCAATAGCCCCATTTTGTTTGGCCATCCCAGCACTAAATGGAAGCACATACAACGCTTGCGGCATCGTCTGTGATCTTACATTGACTTACACATCTCTGGTGCACACACTAGCAGAAAGGGTGCAGGTTCTAGTCTTGAAGGGAATGCTGTGCCTACCTCTGACCATACATGACTTAGAGCTCGGGAGGTGACACTCAAATCAAACGATTTCCCCATTCCCTAAGAGCTGTTCAGGGACAGCTAAAGATCATATCACATCGTCTTTCCTGGGGGCGGGGAGGTGAAATATCCTGGGTTGTGGCCAACATCCTTTCCAGTACAGGCTCTTAGGTGGCATGTGGGGTGTTGCAGAACACAAATGGTGACTACGTTACCCTGCGTCAGTACAGTGCTGTCAGCAGTGCACCTCATTCCGTTATTCTAATGCACTTTTGGAGGCGGGAGTATCACAGGCTGGATGCAAACCCACACTCCATGTTGTTCCATAACAAGGGCCAACAGTTATGAATCAGGCCCTGTACTCGCAGTAGGGTAGGGACTCTATCCTCATCAGTGTTTGTGCAATCTAAGTAAAAATACCACCGCAGGACGCATGTGGGCATTTAGTCTTCTCTCTCATTTTATCATGCATTCCCAGGAACTGGGATTAATGGAATTTCTCCAGCCATCATTCAGAAATCTCTTGACATTCACCATCTGTCCTCATCCCTTTCCCATCACTTGGGATTTCTGGTGTACTCACTAGCATCCTGGAAGTCCACATCATTCCCATTGTAAGCATTGCGCAGTCGGTTTGTCATGATCTTGAGCTGCATGATTTGCTGACGAATGGTCATATCTGGCTTGGTGATGTCCACCTCTACCTCTGGATTATTAATCTGATTGGCCAGACCATCTCCCATCACCTCTGGTAAATACCTACACAGGAAATCAATTTGTTCACATTGTTTTCCCCAAACAGTAAATTCTCCTTTTGGTATTACAGTTGCCATTACAACTGATAATCTACCATCTACGAGAGGGAGAGCTTTGCAGCTTGGTAGTATCATGATTGTATTTACAGTAACTCCTCGCTTAATGTTGTAGTTATGTTCCTGAAAAATGTGTCTTTAAGTGAAACAATGTTAAGCGAATCCAATTTCCCCATACGAATTAATATAAATGGGGGGGGTTAGGTTCCAGGGAATTTTTTTTGCCAGACAAAAGGCATTATATACATTTTAAACAAGCAATTTAATACTATGCTGGGGATGGGAGTAGTGTGCACGTGCTGTATGTTTACAAACATATGGTAAATACAGTACACTACTATAGTTGGGAGGTAGAGGAGGGAGGGGGAGCCTGCACACCGAGTCCTCACTCCTCCTCGCCCCAGGCTGGGGCAATCAGCTGGCTTGCGGTGTTTAGGGGGCAGGAGGGAGGGGGGAGGAGCGAGGACTGGGTGCGCAGACTTCCCCTCCCCCCCCGCCTCCTGCCAGGGCAATCAGCTGGCTTGCAGCGTTCGGGAGGCAGGGGAGGGAAGAGAAGCCTGAGCCCCGAGTCCTCGCTCCTCCCTCCCCTCCTGCCCCCAAGAGGCACGCAGCCAGCTGATTGCCAAGGCAGAAGTGGGCCGAGGAGGGGAAGAGCTGAATCTGCAGGTCGCCGCGGGTGGGAGTTGCTGTGGGGGGGGGGGGAAGGTAGGGAGGGTGCCAGCTGTGGAGAAAGCAGGCAGCCAAACAACGTAAGAGTGAAGCATTGCACAACTGTAAACGAGCATGTTCCCTAATTGATCAGCAACGTAACAACGAAACAATGTTAACCGGGACAACTTAAAATGAGGAGTTATTGTACTTGTGTTCCAATCGCAGCCTCACGTTTCAGGTTCGTTTGTCTTTCTGCTCATACTCCTGCATTAGTGTAAGGTGCAATCTGAGCTCTCAACTCTGACTACAGAGATCTCCCTCGCAGTGGAAAGAAAAGGGCTGGATTCAGGTGGCCCACACAAGGCACTGAACACAGCTGTGCTGGGGGGTCCATGGTTGGCAGGGCAAAGGGAGGCGGGAATGGGTAGGGAGGAGGCCAGCGGATTTGCCACTGTATGTGCAACCCAGAGCGTACAGTGTGCCTCTGTCTCCCTCTAGTGGTTGGACTGCCTCTTGCTACCAGCTAGGCACTAACCGACTTGGGTATTTCAGCTGAGGCAGTATAGTCTCACTCTTTTAGTGCCAGAGATCCCAGACTCTGAGCCACGCTGCTGACACCGACCCCAGGGACATCATGCAATATAATGACCCCCTGGGTCTCTATTTAAGGCTACATCTGCCCTAGGGTAGCTGCTATGGAGTGTCTCAACTTCTGAAGGGTAGGATGTCCCAGCACCCCTGGGCCTAGGTCAACTCTGTGCAAGGCTGAAGATCTGGTCCCATGCTGGCACCAGTGACGTAGCCCACGTGACATCCAGCCCATCACACAAGAATGGGGTTCATCACCAGATGGAAGATTTAAGAAATTGACACATCATGACGGACTCCATGACAGCACTGGAACTACTGGATTCACTTCCTGATATGATTGACAAGGCAGCTGGGAAACCCTTATACCCAATCAACTGGGAGCTGGCTAGTTAGTCATTAAAGCTGCATTTCTCCCAGCTTAATGTCAAGCACTTGAAAAAAAAACCTTTGGCATTTTAATGCCTGAAAATATTTTAAAACCCAAGGCCCAGATTCCCAGCTGTCATAGATTAGGCTACTCGGGGATGGTAACAGAGTTATGATGTTTACAGCAGCTGAGGATCTGGCCCCAAAACAATGTTTTAAGTGTAAACCATGGGCACAATGTATTTCTATGGTGGCAGAATTTCCAAGGGGTGAAGTCTAAGAGGGAACAGTGCATAAATGGGTAACTAGGTAAATGTTTGCAATTCCCAGCAGTGCCTCTGCATTTCTTCCAAAGTGAATCTGTCCATTCTACTAACAGCATTTAATGCCTTTTGAAAGTGTGTGAAGATTCTGTGCGTAATTTTGTGGCAAATGTGGTTCGATGTTTAAAAGTCTGAAATGTGGGAAGAAAGCAACACATTTTAAATTCAAGGCATTCATTTCTCAAGTACTGCCTCTGGACAAGGGTTAAGCTTTGCACTTGTTCCTGAGAGGCTGGGGCTGAGCCCTTTAAACTGATGGGAGTTGACAGCAGGCCCAGTTCTAGGGCTGAGACTGAGAGGCCCACAAGGGGTGTGGCAGCCACAGCCAGACTCCTAAACAAGTTGTGCATTGGGCTGACTAGCCCTGGGAGTGCTCAGAACCAGGGCAGAAGGAAGAGAAAGGGGATCCGCCCGTAACTGTGGTGTGCAGCCGCTCAGAGGGTGAAGAGGAACTCACACAAAGAAGTTCCTGACTGCCCTGATCAGCCCTCAATGGATCCTGATCCTCACACTGCCCCCAGCTGGGGCCAGGGAAGTTATTGCGACCTTAGAGACTCCCAGTGAATAGAGGACACAGGATTAGGGTTGAAGCAACTGAGGGCGAGGCTCTTGAGGGCAACCATATTTTAGTGAAATGACATCTATAATGGAGTTTAAGTCACAAGCTGTGAAGCTTCCTGGGGCAGGGATGTGGGAAGAACTAGCTTATCTCTGCACCTATCTTTATCTTCTCTTTCTGGTAGCAGCTTTAAGGTCTAGTATGGAGATTTTTTGCTTTGCTTCTCTACACCTCGTCCTTACCTCCCCTTGGCCATTCCGTTCCAGCACTTGTCCTCGTTCACCGAGCTGGATGTTATTTTCTCATTGCAAATTGTGCTTGGAAGGGCAACCCAGTAATCTTTGATGTCTCTCAGCTTCCCTTTGGCATCAGAAACCTGTAAGATGGAGGGAGAATCTGGACCCAAGGAAACACCTACTAAACCCCAGAGGCTGGGTCGTCCAGCTAGGTGGTTCTAGCTCATTTATTTGACAACACAGAGAGAGCACTGCTGATTTTTCACGTACAGGAAAAGAGCACTAACTTTACCTTAAATAACAGTCCTCAGTCCAAGGAGCTGGCCAGCTGAGGCCAACATTTACATGTGAAGGACTGTTCTGCTGTGTTCATCTGTTTTATAACAGTTGATATTAAAGGTATGTATCACAATGATGTTCTGGCTCCTTCCTAGCCACGCCCATTAAAGTAGACACAAGGGAAGAGATTAGCTGAGCAGGGCCACAAACCATTCCTTAAACAAGAGCGGGTATTGTGTGATCCTGGAATGAGGGCCCAGGGAGATGGTTTGAGAGTGTGGGCAGCAGGCTGAGAACTGGCTGCAGTGGGCAGGACAGGTAACAGGCTCTGATGGGCAGATAGAGACAGACTCAGGAGGCCTGGACAGGAGAAACAGGTCTGGTAGGGCAGAGGGCTGAGCAAGGGAAAGCAGCCTAGCAGGGAGGCTCGGAGTGACACAGGGAGCTGCTAGGAAGCAGGTGCAGTAATCTAGTGCTGAGAAGCTGAGCCACAAGCAGCTGAGGGACAGCAGGGAACAAGGCGTTGGATCAGCTCTGTCAGAGAAGAGAGAGGATGATCACAGCCTGTTGTCCACAGAATCAGAAATGTCCAATAAAAGACAAGGACCAACAGTGCAGCAAAGCTGCAGAGAGACAACATTGAAGCTACTCCATCATCATCATCAGGAGATGATGCCCCAGAGCACCAACGACAGTGCACGATCATGTTTAAAAAAACAAGGGCTGGACCTTCAGAGAGAGAAGCAACTTAGAGCAGTGATGAAGTTCAGCAGGGTGATGCACAACTGCCTGTTTTGGAGGAAAGGGCTGGCTGGCTTGTGCTCCTCTCTGCTACTGATACCCTTAGGGACCAAACCTCTTGACAAGCTTGGGGAGTCTGGTGCTACGAAGCTGAAACTCAGCAGCCAGAATCCTGTCTTTAGTTGAGTCTTCAGTGGGACAGCTACAGGTCAGTAACATTTTCTACTTAATAGGCACATCTAAGGGTTTATTGGGAAGGCACCAAAGGCTAGAGCGTAGCCGAGGGCTTGCTCTAAGCTTGTGTTATACAGACCACACCACCCGATCCCAAACAGGGTTCGTGCTCACAGCTCTCAGTAACACCCTGCCATCGGGTCAGCGACGATCCCGACACATGACACGGACAGACATGATGAGCCCACGATTGGAGCAGGTAGTTTTAAATATTCCAATGGGGAAATGTTTTATAAATTCAGAGAGACACTTACTAGCTTCTCCAGTCCAAGCCCGGAGGATTTATCGTCGTTGACAGCTTTTCCCCTTCTTTTCTTATCCTCTCCACTGGATGCTTTTGTGCTGATTTTGGGATTTCCACAACCTTGGAAAATCTGAAAAAAACCCAAACCAAACCAAACATTCCTTTATATTGTGGTTCAATAGCTTTCCCCATTAACTAGTGCTGTGTGTTTATTACTTTTCCTGTTAAATAATTCTGTCTGAATTCCCCATTTACTTCCATTCACCTGATCTTTTCAATTATGACCTAGTTTTTAGACCTGTCACCATAGTCTATATTAAAAAGAGAAAAATATTCTAGCAATTTTGCATTTTTCCTTCCATGATTCTAAAAATTCATCAGGTCTGAGACGAAAAAGCCATGCAACCCTCCACTTTCCCTACAATACAAAATGAAACCCTCCCCGTGTATTGTCCAAACAAACCACAAGTGCAAATGGCAGCTATGTGGTAATCTCACTGGCTCAACACTGCCAATTTAACACAAGAACACAAATCATCACTAATTCACCTGGTAGTTCATGCTGGTAGCATCACAGTCTGCAAGGACTGTTACCAAGCTGGATGTGAGAAGAGAGGGAGGGACAATTACTTTCTGTTCATAATTACACATGAGCAATTTTGAGACATTTGTTTCTAATGCACCTTATTGGACTCTGGCAAGAGCAGCACGGCAGCTGATTGATTACCTCAGCGCTGAGGCAGAGGCCTGCAATGCTGGGGTCTAGCTCTCTCCCACAGCTATTCTACGGAGTGTACTCTCTAATATTAACCTTTGTAGATTTCCAGTCAAACATTAATATTAAAATAACTAACAATTCTCGTTTGCTCTCACTGACACCAGTGAACGGGTATTAATGGTTTATTCTCTGCTATGGTTTATGAAGCAATAAACTGGTTTAGATAGTATATTACATGTAGGATAAAAGATGGCCTTGTGTTTTTACAAGCTGGTGAGTAAGTAAAGCAATCTCAGCTACTTTTCCCAGAGTATCAGATTATATTTCAGGGCCATCTATTGTTAAGTTTTAAATGCATACAAATACTGACCGAAATAATATAATTCCTGGGGTTGAAAATTCTGATGACTGGGAGAAACAGCCCAAATCTATCTGGTCTGCAAATCCAACTAGAATAGCTTCACTTTTGAAGGCAGACATGTTCAATAAATATTTATGTTCTGTGTTTGGAATGAGGATGCTTAAGTACTTTCCAACCCATTAATAACAAAGGAAGATGTTAAATAGCACCTACTAGGACTACATTTTTTTAAATCAATAGGCCCGGATAACTTACACCCAGGAGTTGGCTGAGGAGATTTTTGGCCCACTGACGTTAATTTTTTAATAAATCTTGGACTACTGGGGAAATTCCAGAATACTGGAAGAGTGCTAATATTGTACCAATGTTCAGAAAGGGCAAGCAGAGGTAATTATAGGGTGGTTAGGCTGAACATCAACCCCAGGGAAACCTGACATAGGATTCAATCAATAATGATTTAAAGGATAGAAATATAATGAATGCCTATCAGGATGCTTTTTTAAAGGAAAACAGGTCATCGAATAAACCTGATTTCATTTCTTGTTTAGATTAATGGACTTCTGTAATTTGCTCGAACTTAATACTGTACGACATTCAGACTGAAACATTCACACTATGCAACATCAATAAAGCACACATTAAATGGATTAGAAACTGGCTAATTGATAGATCTCAAAAAGTAATTATCAATGGGGAATCAACATCACGTGGGGGTGTTTCTGGTGAGGTTCCACAGAGATCGGTTTAAAGCCCGACACTATTCAACATTTTTATCAATGATCTGGAAGTAAAGATAAAGTCACTGCTGATAAAATTTGTGGATGTATTTGAATACCACCAAATGCAAGGTCCTACCTTTAAGAACCAAGGATAGAGGCCATAGCTTCAGAATGGAGGACTGCATTCCAGAAGGCTGTGATTCTGAAAAGGATCTAGGGGTCATCATGGGCAAACAACTGACCATGAACTCCTAGTGCGATGCTGTGGCACAAAAGGGCTAAAGTTGGCTGTAGAAAGGAGCAGTGAGTAGAAGCGGGGGTGGTGTGATTTTGCCTCTGTATAAGGAAACTGTAGAGACTGATAGTGGATCTGTATTTGCATTTTAAGAGGATGCTGTACAAACTTGGAAAGGGGACAGCAAAAGCAGACAGTGGGGACCCAATCTGTTTAGCTAATCAGAAAGAAGCTCAAGAGGTGACTTGATGACAGTGCCTTCACGGAGAGAAAATACCAGCTATATTTAAAGCTACTAAAGGTCTCTAACCCTGCGGAGGAAGGGAGAAGAACCAGCTATAGCTGGATGTTAAAGCCAGACAAATTTGAATTAGAAAAGAGGCATACATTTTTCACAGTGAGGGCGATTAACCATTGGATCAAACTTCCAGAGGAAGCACTGAAGTCTTCATCTCTTGATGTCTTCAGACCCAGATTGGATGCCTTAGTCCAACACAAGTTACTGGGCTCAATACAGGGGTAAGTAGGTGGAATTCTCTATCCTGTGACATACAGGAGGTCAGACAAGGTGAGCTAATGGTCCTTTCTGGCCTTAAACGCAGTGAATCCGTGAGATTTCCAGCATCCGACTACGGCCTCCGGGTCAGCCCAAGAAAGAAATACTTCAAGACAATACATTCTACGCTCACTAGGTGTTCAGGTTTGGTTCTTACTTCATCCAAACTCCCATCCCTCTTTATTCTCCTGTAAGTAATTACGCAGAGTGACTGAGGTGCTGCTGACTCCATACAGCTCATGTTGGTTAAGCGACGACTATGTGACTAAGCGGTACTCAGCACTTGAGAGGACACAAAGGAAACCATGATCCTCATGCCAAGGCAATTACAATCCAGAAAGAGAGGTGGTGAAAATCAGACACACAGTGCGCTAAAGGGGCCAGCAGACAGGCTTTAAGACAGAGGTTCTCAAACTGGGGATTGGGACCCCACAGGGGGTTGCAAGGTTATTCCCTGCAGGCTCATGAGCTCTTAGCCTCTACCCCAAACCCCACTTTGCCTCCAACATTTATAATGGTGTTAAATATATAAAAAAGTGTTTTTAATTTATTAGGGGGGTTGCACTCAGAGGCTTGATATGTGAAAGGGGTCACCAGTACAAAAGTTTGAGAACCACTGCTTTAAGATACTGCAGCTGGGGTCTTTCCAACAACTTCAATGGTCTTCATTGGATCAGAACCTTTATGAGCAGGTGACAGCAGTACGTTGATGCTTTTTGCATAAGAAGTGAGTTTTAAGGAAGGATTTGAGTTGACAGAGGGTGGGTTGTCACACACTCTGGGTGAGAGAGTGCTGCAAACCAGAAAGCCCAGTAGCTTGAAGTATAAAAAGATAATTATCCTAAAAATATCATCCAGCTGTAAAAATGGCCCAGCCCAAAGTTATTTTCACTGCGAGGAAGAATAACACTAGCAAGTGCAGTTTAACAAGAAAAACAGGACTCGACAGGCTGAAAAGCAAGAAAACGAAGTCTCTAAATATCTGGATACTGTTTCCTTCACCCAGAGGAGGGGACCTTTGATTAGTTATGTTTGCATTATTACCTGAACACTC
Organism: Chelonoidis abingdonii; assembly: GCF_003597395.2. NCBI lineage: Eukaryota > Metazoa > Chordata > Testudines > Testudinidae > Chelonoidis > Chelonoidis abingdonii. Next base: position 46,037,737 of record NC_133776.1, on the reverse strand, counting down.
CATGTCCTAAATGGATTAAGAAAGGGTCTAAGATACATTTACATATGTACAGAGTGACCTGGAGCCACCCTTACAATAATATTACTGAGGTACTAGAAGTGTTCCTGCCAGAATTTAAAATCATCTTTAATCCAGAACCTTAAAAGAAAATCTCCTCAATTCTATTTTCAGCTTTGCCATTAACTTCCACTGCAGCCATGGCTCACTCATTTATCCTCTCTGCCTCAGTTTCCCTATCTGTAAACTTAGGAGTGATAATACTTAAGTTATTTGACTCAAGCATGTTGTGAAGATTAGTCAGTCAGTGTTGACAAAGACCATTGCTAATGAAGCTTTAAAAATATTTACTAAGCATTAAGAATATTTTGCATTGAACGGGGTCAGAAGAAACTTTTACAGCATTATTAGACTGACAGCCTAATGCCTCTCTGCATTCCTGTCTTTGAAACAGGAGATCTGCCTCTTTTGGCATTTTCATTTCTCTCTGCATCATCACCAGGGATCCTAGTTTTCTGTGATAAAACCCCCAAAATTCTCCCTTTCTGTGGATTGGTTGTCTGCTTCCATTTAGATTATTTAGGCTACGTCTTCACTACCCGCCGTATTGGCGGGTAGCAATCGATTTCTTGGGGATCGATATATCGCGTCTCATCTAGAGATATATACCGTGAGGACGGTAGGTAATTCGATCTAAGATACTTCGACTTCAGCTACGTTATTCATGTAGCTGAAGTTGCGTATCTTAGATCGATTTCCCCCCATAGTGCAGACCAGCCCTTAGTGTCACTGGCTGGCTGAGTTCATTTAGTTGTGTATCAGTATTTAATGCTACTGGCTGGATCTCATTGTTATGGCATGCCTTGTTACTAATAGGATGCTCAGGGCTTTTTGTAGGGGTTTTTTGATTATTAATAAAAGCAATCAAATAAATAAATCAATACAAATGGGCTCTGTGGTAGCCAATCCTTTCCAAAAGCATACTCTCATCCTTCCTCAAACACCCAATCAAATCAATGGTTTCTGTAATGTGCTTGGAAGGTCAGCAAATTCAGGCTCCTTCAGACCAACAGAACAGATCTCTGGAGATTTGAGCAGCGTAATGAGGAACCAGGTGCCTTAATTTGGACCTGCAAAATTGTAAGTTGATAAATGAGACAGGTGAATTGAATAGAAGAATTCACTTGTTTTTTGACAGAAGGTCTGTGGGAGGAGGGAGTTTCTTGTAATTTTGGTTCAAGAAACATGGAAGTTTTCAGAACAGGACGCTTGCTCTTTGGTGTTGTGACAAATTCTCCTCCACTTTGTGTGGGTCCTGCGCTTATTGGCGGATTGTTCACCTCAGTGATCTTCCCTTCTTGTGGAAACCACAGTCTGAGTCAGCTCCTCCTGTGTCTGATCAGGAGTTGGAGGTTGGGGGAACCGGCCCGCTCTATCCGGGTTCCAGTGCCCAAGCCCTGTGGATCGCAGCTGTCTATAGTGCTCCTGTACAGCTGCATGACAGCTACAACTCCTGGGCTACTCCCCATGGCCTCCTCCAAACACCTCTTTATCCTCACCACAGGACACTTCCTCCTGGTGTCTGATAACGCTTGTCCTCCTCATCCTCCAGCAGTACACACTGTCACTGTCACTGTCACCTCCTTGCCTTCGTGCTCCAGCTCCTTCACACGCTCTTCTCCTCTGGCTCCTCCCTGCTGACTGGAGTGAGCTCCTTTTAAACCCAAGTGCCCTGATTAGCCCGCCTTCATTGGCTGCAGGTGTTCTAATTAAGTCGCTATCTCTACGCTTCTAGAAAGGTTTATTGGGCTCCAGGTGCCTTGATTAACCTGGAGCAACTGCCATTTGGTTACCAGGGTACTAGGGATTTGTTTAGCCTGGGGCTAGCATACCTGTTTCTCAGTACTTTACTGTAGCCATCTGGCCTTGCCCCATCACAGTGTCTTTAATTTCAGGCTAGATGCCTATGTAACCAAGTATGAATTTGCAGGCAGAAGCTATCAACAGATCCTAAAATAATAGTACATTAGCACACAATTGCTTAATGCAGAGAGATCAAGCACTCCAATGTTAGCACGTGTTGCCAACTCATTTCACTCCAGCAGCTGAATGCTCTTTGTATGCTGAGAAATTGTAATGAGCTTAAACTGTTGCAAGGACATTTAGGTTAGCTAATAGGAAAAACTCTCCAACTATAGGTAAGTTTTGGAATAGGTTTCCAAGGGAGGTTGTGGAATCCTCATCATCTGAGGTTTTTAAGAACAGGCTGGACAAACGCTTGTAAGGGACGGTTTAGGTGTAATCGGTTCTGCTTTTGCACAGGGGGCTGTACTTGATCTCCTGTGGTCTCTTCCAGCCCTACATTTCTATGATCCTGTGAACTCTCTGCTAAGACCTGATTTTAACAAATTACTTAGAAGGCAGCAAGAGTGAGTCCTATTAGCATTGCTGGGAAGCATCCACTCCTCCTGTCCTGAGTCTAGAATCTTTCTTTCCTAGATATATTGTCCTCTTAAACAGGTGCAGGTAGAACACATACATTGAATAATGCATTGTAATGGCAATTCTGTGGCAATCCAAATATTTTATCTGTCTACTTCTTCTGGTGCAAGAACTTTAAAAAATGTACATAAAGTATTTAAAATTTTGTTTTATAGAAATAAAACTAATCCAGCTTCATTGCTGTAGTTTACCGTTTATAGTCCTATTACTGTGGTTATTACAAAACAATTCTTTCAGGGATATAAAAACACAAGAATAATGAAAAACACTTCACGACATTTCTAGATCCATTCATTCCTCTATTCTCTTCCTTATTATAATTGAGTACTCTATTTCTGTGCTATATTGGCATTGTGTTTTGTGCTGCACTGGTATTTCTATCCATCTCTCTGCTTGGTCTATCATTGACTTATCTATTTGCCAGCCAGCTTCAGATTCATTTTCTGTCAGAATCTGTTAGTTACAGCACTTCAGAATCATGGGAAAGGCAGCTGGGGTTCAGGAACACAAATTATTCTGCTGTTAACATCAGCCTCAGTAGCTTGTTGAGAACATTAGAGAAATGGTGCCAGAGTGAATTCTCTCCAGCACGCATTGATACATCCAGCTAATGTGTCAAATTCTGCTCTGAGTTACATCTGTGCAAACCTTTACAGGCAAAGGGTGAATTGTTGTAACTGGCAAGGAAATTTGAGCCAATTGCTATGATGGGCAGGAGGCTATTTTAGGAACACGCTTACTGTAAAGATGAGTCTGGTCTAAAACTTTGACTTGATCATAGACAGACAAAACCACACTGCTCAGTACCTGAGAAAGGGATCTCCCCTCCCCTGCCTTATAAAATGTCCAACTTCTCTGGAAAAATTACCTGAAAATAGAAGCTTGTGCTAACTTTCCACACGCTAGAATTACATTTCCCCCCAAAACGATCGAAGCATCTGAGGATGCTTAAAGACAAATAATCTGAAATAATTTATAAATCTGTCTTTCATACAATGTGACACCAGGGATGTGAAATCACAGTTCCCACAAGCAAAGAGCAACAGAACTAACCTCCATACCACTACTACCTGGACACCAGAGAGAATGGCAGATCAGATGTGGCCAAGAAAATTGGGTCAACCTCGGTTGAAACCTTCTAGAGTTGGTATAGAATTTCAAACCTCAATGTGCGTTTTTCAGATACTAACTCTAGCAGGCTCCTATTATGGTAGTGAAGAACCTAAATATTTGGATGTACCCAGACCTCTGTAATACACATGGAAGTTTAAAAATTAGCCATTTTGGCGGATATGAGATGAAGAAGTACCACTCATTCCTTAAATAAAAAGAAATCTCTAGCCTAGTGTATTTCCAATGCTATTTGCTACATTGCAGGGTCCATTTTCTTACTGAACAAGACGATTTACCGGAGTAATCCCTCCATCATTTTAATTTAGACTAACAGATGAATCAACAGACTCCCTTTATGCAAACAGCAATTTGCAGCCTTTTATAGTTTTACTGTCTGAAATCCAGACTTAACTGTCAGGAGTGAGGGTACAGATGGGAAACAATTCAATATCCAGCCAAGAAGTTTCCCTGAAGGGAGAGGGGAAAAAGGAATGGTGCTCATTGTGGTGGTGCTGGGTTCTGTTTCAAAAGATGAGCATTGATAAAAAAACAATGACACTGTTTGCCGAACATGACTTAAACTGGAATGAAACCACAAAGTGATGAGTCAGATGTTGCTTCTGGGAAATTCTGTAACTATGGATATATGCACGCTTTCCTGGTTAGGCCAGCAACACACATGCCTCTTGGCTGCACATCAGGCTAGCATTTGGGAGTAGTTGTGTTGTGGGATTTCACTGCTTGCAATGTTGCTTATGTTCTGAGTAGTTTTATTCCTGGCGTGGGTGGATCAGATCACATTAGGGGAGAATGAGCAGGACCTTTTCCCTCCCACAATCTAATCACTGAAACAAACTTAACTTGAGAAGTTATTAACATACATCACGCCTATCAAAGGACCTTGTTCTGTGGACCAGATATCAAAAGGTCTCCTTTCCCACAACCAATGAAAGAGAGATTTACCCAGATAGTACCAGTGGTAGCTAGGTGCACCACCTCCTTCTCAGGTAACCACCCTTACCAGTTGTGGGTAGCCCTGTGAAAAACTTATTTAGCCATATCCCTAACATGACTGTAACCAACTGCTGGCCACCACGATCGCACCATTATGCACAGATCCAGCCTGATGAATGGGGAACATCTGCCAAGATTACTCTTTGGATACATTCCAAAATTAACTGACCCACTTTACACATGTGAGAGACTCTGAAGTCCCTTCATCCCAATTCCTACCGATCAGTTCACATTTTCAAGGAGAAGTGCTAAAATACATTTATTTCAAATGGAAGCCGAGAGTCTCTTTTCCATTTCTTGTTCCCCCAAATCAGTCAGAACCATGGCTGTAGGCTTTGCTGGGTCCAAAAGCGACCTCTGGCTCTTCCCCTGAATGAGAGACTTCAGGTTGTGATTTTGAAAAGCATTCAGTGCTGACTTAACTCTGCTCCCATTTAAGTCAGTGGTAAAATTCCCCCTTGATTTAGTCCTTTAGCTCTGCACTATGTTAATAGCCTTTGTTCGTGTCTAAACCGAAGTTATCTTGGACCAGCTGAGCACCGCAGTGTGCCACCTCTACATACCAGAGAAATACAATGGACCATATATGTCTGCATCATGTGTAAATTTCAACCCTTCGTCTGGAAAGACAGCTAACCCATGGGCATATCTTTTGTATATTTCCTTCTTTCTCTGGGTAAGAAAATAAATATATCAGCTGCTTACTTTCAAAGTTTAAATAAAGCCTTTGATATGGATGATCAACTGCTGATAGTTCAAAGTCATCGTGACTGGCAGTAGCGCAAGAGCCTTGGCTGATATTTCACAAGTAACCACTTTAGAAAAACACCGTGTGTAGAAATGAACCAGATGTGATCCAATTTTTTCCAGTGATTTCAAACTGTGCTCACAGACTGAAGTGGAAAAGGAAGCAGTGTGGCTCTTAAACCTCATTTCCCTTGCTCTTTCTATCCTTGATCCCTTCCTATTTGTCATACTCATCATCTCAGTGATTTGTCAGCTCCCAATCTCTGATACTTGGCTCCATGTGCTAATACAGTCAAGTGCACTTTGCTACAAGATCCAATTCAGAAAGCTTGTCAAATGCACTTTGCTGCTCCAGTCAAGTATGGAATGGAATAGAGTATCCACCCTCTACAAACCATCAGTGCTTGTTGAAGTTCAGATGATGTTCTACTTCCCCATATAATAAACAAGCTTTCTAGGGGGCAATCTCAGCCCTGAATAACAATGACAGGTTGGAAGGTTTGGTGGTATGTATGTGTGCAAAGTAGGAACCCAGGAAGGTTGTTCGCTTTGCCAAGGCTTCTTACATATGCCGCCGCGGCATGTGCTTGTGATTAATGGATTAAATGTGCTGAAAGTGGAGATCAACAAAACAGTACTTGGAAATATGGCTCTTGTGAGACTCTGAGCACCAGCAGAGCCCGCTTTATAGAATCATAGAACATTAGGGTGGGAAGAGATCTCAGGAGGTCATCTAGTCCAATCCCCTGCTCAAAGCAGGACCAACACCAACTAAATCATCCCAGCCAGGGCTTTGTCAAGCTAAGCCTTAAAAAACTCTAAGGACAGAGATTCCACCTCCCTAGGTAACCATTCCAGTCCTTCACCGCCCTCCTAGTGAAATAGTGTTTCCTAATATCCAACTAGATCTCCCCACTGCAACTTGAGACCATTGCTCCTTGTTCTGTCATCTGCCACCACTGAGACAGCCTAGCACATCCTCTTTGGACCCCCCTTCAGGTAGTTGAAGGCTGCTATCAATCTTCCTCACTCTTCTCTTCTGCAGACTAATAAACCCAGTTCCTCCACCTCTCCTTGTAAGTCATGTGCCCCAAACCCCTAATCATTTTTGTTGCCCTTCTGCTGGACTTTTCCAATTTGTCCACATCCTTCTGTAGTGGGGGACCCAAAACGGACACAGTACTCCAAGTGTGGCCTCACCAGTGCCAAATAGAGAGGAATAATCACTGCCTCGATCTGCTGGCAATGCTACTAATACAGTCCAATATGCCGTTGGCTTCTTGGTAACACAGGGCACGCTGGTGACTATATCCAGCTTCTCATCCACTGTAATACTCAGGTCCTTTTTGTAGAACTGCTACTTAGCCAGTCAGTCCAGCCTGTAGCAGGGCATGGATTCTTCTTCCTAAGTGCGGATCTGCGCTTGTCCTTGTTGAACCTCATCAGATTCTTTTGGCCCATTCTTCGCAATTTGTAAGGTCACTTGGACCCTATCTACTCTCCCCCCAGTTAGTGTCATCTGCGAACTTGCTAAGGGCGAAATTCATCCGATCATCCAATCATTAATAAAGATGTTGAACAACCGGCCCAGGACCGACCCCTGGGCACTTCGCTTGATATCCGGGTGCCAGCTAGACACTGAGCTGTTGATCACTACCACTGAGCCCGACAACCTAGCCAGCTTTCTGTTCACTTTTATGTCCATTCATCCAAACCATACTTCTTTAACTTGCTGGCAAGAATACTGTGGGAGACCTATCAAAAGCTTTGCAAAAGTCAAGACTTCATATCCACCACTTTCCATATCCATAGAAGCCACTTACCTCACACACGAAGGCAATCAGGTTGGTCAGGCATGGCTTGCCCTTGGTGAATCCATGTTGACTGTTCCTGATCGCCTTCTTCTCCTCCAAGTGCTTTCAAAATGGCTGGATTCCTTGAGGACCTGCTCCATGATTTTGCTGGGAACTGAGGGGAGGCTGACTAGTCTGTAGTTCCCGGGTTCTCCTCCTTCCCTTTTTTAAATATGGCCACTATGTTTGCCTTTTTCCAATTGTCCAGGACCTCCCCCGATCACTGCAAATTTTCAAAGACAATGGCCAATGGCTCTGCAATCACATCAGCCAACTCCCTCAGCATCCTTGGATGCATTAGATCTGGACCCATGGACTTGTGAATGTCCAGCTTTTCTAAACAGTCCTTAACCTGTTCTTTCACCACTGAGGGCTGCTCACCTCCTCCCTATACTGTGTTGCCCAGTGCTGCAGTTCGGGAGCTGACCTTGTCTGTGAAGACCAAGGCAACAAAAGCATTGAGTACTTCAGCTTTTTCCACATCATGTGTCAATAGGGTGCCTCCCCCATTCAGTAAGGGTCCCACACTTTCCCTGACCACCTTCTTGTTGCTAACATATCTGTAAAAATCCTTCTTGTTACCCTTCACATTTCTGGCTAGTCCCCTTACTTCCCCATATAATAAACACGCTTTCTAGGGGGCAATCTCAGCCCTGAATAACAAGGACAGGTTGGGAGGCTTGGTGGTACGTTTGTGTGAAAAGCAGGAATCCAGGAAGGTTGTTTGCTTTGCCAAGGCTTCTTATACATGCAGCTGCGGCATGTGCTTGTGATTAGTGGGTTAAATATGCTGAAAGTGGAGATCAATAAAACAGCACTTGGAAATACGGCTCGTGTGAGACTCTGAGCACCAGCAGAACCTGCTTCACAGGATGATTGCCGTGTAACAACCCTACCTCATAAACACAACCTAGTAAGCCAAATGTTTCCATTTCTTAGTGTTCCCTATGGCTGTCGAGAGCGATTGTCTTCTGGGTCAAGTGTAAGGCACCCCACAAACTTGCAGTCCATAGCTCAGGTCAGTGGATACAGCAGTTGAGGCACCATGATACAATGCCATCACCACACTTTCCCCATGGATTCAGAATTCAGCACCAGACTGTATTTGGTTTGTACGTATCAAATTGGTTGGCTGGAGGTGGAGATAGGGAGGAGTTTGAATCAGAAGCATGAGACAAGGTTTGCCTGCATGGAGTGAATGGTTTCTTATAATTAAAAGAAGCCGGCATTTAATCTCTCTGCCTACTGTATGTTAAGGCAGTTGAATGGTATTTGAAGAAAATGCACAAGGCTGTAGCCAGAGCATTTTCAATTGATTTAATATCAACTTTAGGCACAGATCTCAGCTCCTTACCTTGGCTGTGACAGACTCTCTGTTTTCCTGCATGTTAGAAATGGCTTCAGCAATCCGGGTGTGAATGGTACCAATTACAGTGTCTACATTGGATGGTCCATCAAACCGGTCAGCCACGAGCAGCATAGAATCTAGTAAAATAAGAGAGTTGGAGACACCCTTTAAGTACATACTATACAAATCAAATTATAGTATAACTTAAAATGTACATACATTTATATTGGGAGGAATCAAGCATTTGCCCCTCAGTAGATGAAAGTGTTGAAGAACATCTTCCAAGTACTTGTACTGTGTGTACATTTTCAGCAGTTTCACACTCTGAATTTGGCAGCATTCAAAATAAGGCCCAAATGCATCACTAAGGGCACCCCTAGTTCCAGATGAACACTATAGGGAAGAAACAGCTATTACAGCATCTCTTTGCAGACTGCCACTACCTTACAAAATGACCAGAGAGCACTGGGTGTTCTACAGAGAGGAATCTGTGCAGAAATATAAAGCAAGCATCTTGACCTAACCCTCCCTTACTGGCTTGCATTTGACTTTCAACCAAGTGCTGCAATGAATAGAACTTTGGAGATGGTGGTGTTTATACACAGTGCCCACAGATGGGTTTTATGAATAATAGACACATGTGTGTGGCTCCCATGCCCGGGATGGAGAAAACAAAAATTCCTCCCAGTGAATATTTCCCAAGCACCATTTTAGATTTGAGTGCTCTAGGAGAATAAAGCATGACCAGCAAGGGAAAATGTCTACTTCACATGTGGAGCAAGAAAGCACAACACATGCAACTAAACTGGTAAGAGGGGAGGAGAGGTGGGTGAAAGGTGGGTAAAAGGTGCTTAGTGCTCTAAGCTGCTATTGATTTCAGCACTTCACAAGCTCTGGAGCTGAAATGACAATGGACCAGAGCACCATTCATCCATGTTCCAGAGGTTATTTACTGGATTTATGCCTCGCTGGATTTTACTGGCAACACAAGCTAATGCAGAAGGGAATTTTATATACATGCATGGTACTAGAGAACTACAAAAGAACATAGTGTGCATACAAGTGGATATCCTGAATGTCCAGAGAGACCAGAAACAAACAAGACTGTAGAGGTTAAAGGAATGGATTAAAAATGGGACAGTTTGTACACTGCCACCTGCAGGTTCATAACTACTGAAAACTGCCATCAAGTTCAGATTCTTCTTCTGAGAATTGCAGTGCAAAATCTCCTCTTGATGTCTTTGTCTTTACTAAGAGATGTCATTCAGATTCCTAGAAATGCAGCCCCTGCTCTATAAACACTGCATTGGCTTCCATGTTTATTTCGTTGTATAGATCTGTGACTGGAGCATAGCAGCACAAAAGTGAGTGAACTATCAGCACTGGATGGCTTGACAAAAGCTTAGGTTTGTATGAGCCATGCACTCTCCCCCTTATTCCACCCCGGGCTTGCTCTGCCAATGCATCTCGGCCCTGTTCTACTATATCCACTGCTTTCCAAAGCAAGCCCCCTGCACCGCTAGTTCTGCCACTGCATCTAAAACTTGAACTGCAATTCCTCCACTCTGCTATTTCCCCTATTGAGGGCTCCAAAACAATACATTTGTTCCCACCCTGAGTCACACACCAGAACACTCACATCCAGTACACAGGAAGAGCTAGTGGTGTAAGTGAAGAATTCTGAGGTTTCTAATGAATCTTGCGCAGTGAAGCATTAACAATAATGTCAATCAGCATTGCTTTTATTTTTAACCACATAGTTTGACATAAAAATATCTCATAACCACCTATTGGGCACTGGGACCTGTATTGATTTCAATGCACTTTTGCTTAACAAATAACCTAGACCACTGAATTGGATAAAATCAGATTGTGGAGGGAAATGGATGATGTTAACAAAATGCTTAGAAGCTCTGCTCTCTGCCCATACAGAAAAATGATCTGTCTGCTCTAAGCTGTTTTTTCTTCCCAATATATAGAGGGTCAAATCCTGAGGTCCTTAACCCAAGAAAGCTACCATTCACTTCAATGGGACTGAGCAAGTTCTTTTCTAGTTCTTCTACTCTACCCATCTGTCATAAGTAGATAGGTAAGGTAAGGGTTAATTTTCTTTTGCCTGTAAAAGGTGAACAAAGGGAACCAAACACCTGACCAGAGGACCAATCAGAGAACTGGATTTTTTAAAAGTCAGGGGCGGGAATTGTGTACTCTAAGTCTTTTGTTTTTCCCAGCTATGGAGGAAACATCTTTTCTGCTAACTCCTATTTCTTTCTAATATTTTTCTACAAGTGTGAGTACAAAAGCAACAAGGCAAAATAGGCTAGTTATATGCTTGTGTTGGTATTTACATGTGGTTGATTTGCTGACTGGTTTAATTGCTGATTCTTTTAAATCAGACTGTTTATTCATATTTTCTTATAAGCAAGAGCCTGTATTGAGTTGCTCAATTGCGCAGATTAATTGTTCCGTATTTCTTCTTTTATATAAAGTTTCTCTTCTTAAACTTGTGGAAGTTTCTTTCTAGTGAGGCAAAGGGGAAGGAATTTTTGTTGCCCAGAGCTCTGTTACATCTGTGACAGGAAATGGGGTGGGAAGGAAAAGCCCAGGCTTGTGGGTTATTTTCCTATTGTTCCCAGCGGCAGAAACAGCTCCGGGGAAGAGAGGAAGATCAACTCTGTTCTCTTTGTGTTTAGGTTTTTCTCTAGTTCTGCTACGAACAGGGATGTGGGAATCTCCTGGTGTGTTAGCTGTGATTAGCTTTGAATGCCTAGCCTCGGGGGAGGTAAATAACTCTCTTGGTCTTACCTTCAAGGAGTGAAGTCTAGTCTCGCACCGGCTAACCCAGGGAAGGGGGGGAAGCTGGGAGAGGAAAGAGGGAGACCCAGGGTTCTGGGTCTTGGGGGTCCCCCAGGGAAAGGTTGGGGTGACTCGGGGGTAACTAGGAACCCCAATAGTCCTAGTTGGTGGCAGCAAGAATAGATCCAAGCTGGGTATAAGCTTGGGGAAGGTTCACAGTAAACACTCAGATGCTGAACTCTAAGTCCAGATCTGGGACAGATGTTTGTGACACCATCAGTTGGTACCCAGACTGCTTTCAGGGGATGGTGTGGTGTGGTACAAAAGCTTACCAGCATTCTTCACTCTGCACCCTCATGCGTTCTGTACCTGTCACATGCTTCATAGTGTTATTGTTTTACAGAACTTACATTTATTTCTACTGGTACTACTTTCTGTGCCTTTAACCTGCAATGCCAGGCTCCATCATACTAGCACCAATAGTCCAACTGTACAGGGCTCAAAGAAGGAACAATTAACGCTTTTTATAGAAACCAATCTGGGCCTGATCCAAAACTCACTGAAATCAATGGAACAACTTCCATTGACTTCAAAGGGCTTGGGATGAGGCTCTTTCACACACACACAACATATGGTGTCTTTAGCCTCTCTTTGTCAGAAGCTGGGAATGGGTGACAGGGGATAGATCACTTGGCAATTGCCTGTTCTGTTCTTTCCCTCTGGGACACCTGGCATTGGCCGCTGTCGGAAGACAGGATACTGGGCTAGATGGACCTTTGGTCCTAGACAGTATAGTGGTTCTTATGTTATGTTCTTATGGGGGAAATGTCCATAATAAAGGGCTTGATCTAAAGCTCAATGCAATTGGTTTAACAACACACACAACTCGGCTGACAATATTCTCTATATTGTAAGTGGTAGCTCCTAGAGGCCAGCCAGGCTGGGCTCCCATTGTGCTAGGTACTGCACAAACATACAGAAAACACAGCCTTTGCCCCAACGTGCTTACAGGCTAAAGGACATGATACAGGCTGATGAGACAAACAAGCAGAGCAGAGGGTAACAAAAATAACAGAGACTGCTGTAACAGTACCCAATGACTCAGGAGCAAGGATCACAAATTGCTACATGCCCATGTCTACAGTCTGGGATATGGCAGTTGCAAAGCCAGGGAGGGTTAGCTTGGGAGCATTTCTTGTTTATCATCAAATTAAAATAACTGTTTTAGTTGTTTTTTAACCTTAATCAAGAACTGAAAAAATTACTGTAGTTTCTCCATTAAAATGTTTTTGTATAGTAAAAGCCAACAGCTGCTTTGATGTAGAAAATGAAACATGCCGCACAATGGTGTAATGGCTTTTTGGTATTTTCTGCCCCGACTACATACCAAGGATCTGATGTTTAACTCCTGCTCCTGTTTAGGAGTGGTAAAAGATTTTTCAAGAAAACTTTTCTGAACAATTTTAGCTTGTGGACGCACAATTCTGGGAACACATATTGACAGATGAAAAGAAATCCCCGAAGTTATTGATAAAATCCAATCATTCACTGTAAATCATCTTCCTTAACTTGACCTGCCCTACTCTGGCCACGTAATACAGTAGCTACATGTTTGTCATTACAATTTCACCTTCAACTACAAACAATAGGGTAAGAATGAAGGTTGCGGAGTGGCAGTGAATTTCCACCCTTTGTTAAACATCAGGGCTATGTGACTTGCTTGAATTATGACCTTTAACATTAAGAGTGCAAGTATACTTTGAGTACCAATCTGCTTTACTCCTAATGGTCAGCTACTGTCAAAAGGAATGTCTCTTGGGCAAGAAGAACCTGGAACAAGTGCAAAAAGCATACAGAAATGCCACCTAATCAATCAATTTGACTTGCAGATTGACCTTTCAGAAATGGTGGCTAGTCATTCTGTTGGGGCGAGATAGAGAGCAATGACAGGTAACAATTGGCTTGTCCTTGTCAGAAAGGCTAATTCACAAACTCAAGGTTTAAATGCAGGGAGCAGATGTTATCTCCTCTCCCCCACTCCTTTTAACCAGACTCACTAACCATTCTACTGGATTCACTTCCGATTAGTTGTGGTAACCTGCCATCTGGGTTATTAGAAATGAAAGCTAATTAGCATAAACTAATATGGATAAAAGTTGGCTGATGCATCATGTGTACCAACAGCCTAGGTTCATCTGAGCAGTGATTCAACTTTTACTTTGCAACATTCCACTGAACCAAGGAGATATGGCATGAATGTGTGTTTTAACAATAACAGGCAGTAATATTGAGTAGAAAGCTGAACTGTAAGAACAAGACAGCTGCTGAACAGTACAACAAGAAAATATAGTTCTGTGAGTGCATAAAAGGAAGGAAGAAAAGTCAAAAATCTAGTTAAATGGACGGTGTTGAAATGCATATGAAATATCTTACTTACTCATGTGCCATAATGATGGGCTACCATGATACTTTTCCTTCTTGAACTTATTTTATTTTCCTCTAAATCTGCTAGCTCAGACAGGTCCCAATCCAGCAATGAGCTGTGTGTGGACAACTCCCTCCACCAAGGGGGACAATGGACCTCTGCACAGAAGGGTACAGAAGGCTAATGACTAGAGTAGATGACTGGAGGCTCTGTCAGACTACGCAGTGTGCTCTGGCATGGATGCACCTCCGTTCTCCGTGGGGATATCCCACACTGAGGTCCCTCTGGTGACACCGTCTGGGCACCGATACCCATTGCCTCACCCTTCACTGAAATGAATGGCCCTACTACATGGAGCTGAAGAAAACGAAAGGGATTTTTAAATTTATCCTCTCTGTAGTCTTAGAAGTTAGGAGAGCTCTTGCTTCCTGTTCTCAAAAGAAACTGGCTGAAAAAGTCAGGGGCCTCAGAAGGTTGCTGTACTAGGTGGATTTTTGACCCTTGGGCTGGCATACGAGCCCCTCAGAGGGTTAAAAAATCTTGAGTGCTACGGGTTTTCAGCATGACGTACCGGCAGCACGTGGCCCAGGAGTGCAAATCTTGCCCTTTAGAGAAGCCGAGTTATAAGGCAGTTAGCAGAAAGTGCCCTGAGAGCAAGAGGAGTTGTGTGGCTGGACGCACACAGGGCCAGTTTTTTCAAAAGTAGGTCCCTACGCCCAGAAGGCAACAAACAAGGGCTCTAGAGAAATGACTTCCATGAGCCCAAGACCCCTTCAGTCCTGTTGCCAGCTCCTTCCCTTTTCAACCAAGGGGCTTCTCATTTGAGTGCTTCCGCTGTGTTCAGTTACCATGGGGCCACAGAAGGAGAGGGCAAACTCTCAGGTAGCCAGGACCCAAACCAGGTAGGGCTTCCTGGTCAAAAATAAAACCGTGGCTTGGACTCCCTCCCCAGCAAATAGCCGGGCAGCCAGCATTGACTAGAGAGCATGGAGCTAATGCCTGCCCTACAAGGATCATCATTAGCTAATCAGGCTGTGGCCTTCTGAACAAGGAGATGTTTGTGACTAACTTTCAGCTGTAGCTAAGCCCCATGATGAGTGCAGTGCCGTAACCTATGGTGGAGGTGACACAACCAAGGACACAAAATCATTCTATTTATAGCTATATTGGAGAATTACAGCTGGCGGGTAGCAGAACGAAAACATCTGAAATGAAAATGTATTTTTTAAAAATAACTGTCAGCTAATGGTCTGTTAAGGCAAAAAAACCAAAAACCAAAAAACAAAAACAAACAAAAAAAAGCCTGAATCCCAATTTGAGAGTGTTCATTATTATAGTCATATTACCTATTACCTTATATTTATCTCCATTACGTTTCATTTCCCTGGTGTTAAACCAGTTACGCTGAAAATAAAAATCTCCTGGATGTACTAAGCTGCTTGCATCGTGCTTATTCACCGCTCAGCCCCACTTATATGTAATCAGTTAGTTTATCTGCAGATGCTGTCCTTGGGCTTATTTGTGAAAGTCAATTAGGAACAGCAAGGGGTCCTCTGACTTCCCACAGAGTTCCATTACTTCCAGAACAAGCAAAACACAGATTCTGTGCCCTCCTCTCCCCCTCACCCTGCGCACTCTGGCACATCCCTGAATCCTTGTGGTTCACATTGAAAGCAGTAGCTTTTTATCATAGGCTTTCTGAAAATCCAGCTTAATCATATACATTTCATAGCTTTCCAAAAGAGATGCTCTGGCTCAGCAGCAGGTATGGGCTACAGGCAGGAATCACTGGGTGAGGTTCTTTAGCCTGCATTATGCAGGCAGTCAGTCTTGATCATAATGGTTCTTTCTGGCCTTAAAATCTGTGAATCGTACCCTTAGACAGACAGACAGTCCACTTCATTGCAAAGTGAAAAATGCAGGATCTTCCTGTTGACTGCTGACCCATCACCTGATCGTGAAGGGTTTATAGTTTTGGCTACCATATAATTCCTTTGGTAAGCCTTTTTAATGCAAGTTATGAGAGCTGTAACAGCAAGGAGGAGAACAAATAACCAAAATATTAGGTTTGTTATGATTACAGACCTTTTGTATGAGCATGAGGCCTTGAGGGAGTACTTATGCTAAAGGCTGGGATTTAGCTGAAGAGTGTAGGCCTCAGGAAATAACCACAGGTCAGATATTTTGCACTCTCCTTCTAGGAGACAAAAGAATAACCCCACAAACAGGTACAGTACGCTACAGGATTCCACAAGAAGGGAGCTTTAGAGCGCTTTGGAAATTATGTTGCTATGGAGTATTAAACAGTTAAATCTCATTTACATATCAAAATTATTAAGAAATAAGTGACGTACATCATGAATATTAATGCTTGGACATCCTAAAGGCCTCATATGGATAGGGGCTATTAATGACCTTATTATAATCAGGATAAAGGAGCAAATATGGTATATATCTGTACTACCACCATAAGGAAGGGTATAAAATACCACACCCAGTTCCCATTTCTGTGGGTTCATCCAGTCCCCGAGGCAGTGTAAATGGAACCAGAACCTCCTTTCTGATGAGTTACACTAACTTACCCTTCTGTCTTTGTTTCCAGTGGTCTCCATAAGTTGTAAATATACACAATGCAAGATTGTAAGTATAAACAACATAGGAAACCCAGTTAACCACACTTATCTTAGTCATATAGTTGTACATATTGATCCTTTCCCATGATTCCAATTATAGTTGTCTGTACTAAATAAAGTCTGTGTGTGCAATTACGTCTTGTCAATTAACTTTAAATAGCCACCTAGCAAAAAGAACCTGTTATCTGTGACAAGTGCATATTGCACCCCAATACGTAATCTGATAAGTGTAATAATTGCTCAGGCTACGTTCCCTGACTGATTTCATTCTAGTCTTCTCCTAGTGTTGATATTTTTGGCTTGGCTGCTGAACTTGACCCCGTCCCCTCCACATGGCATTTGTGTTTAAATATAAAGCAAATGAGCTTTATTTTCCTTTACATATGAGTCTTATTGCTCCAAACTCCACCCCACCCTTTTTGTTTTGAAGAAGCATTGTCAGGACTGAAAGTCCTCAATTCTGACTCCTCTGTAGCCCATGGAAACAATTGTATTACTTTTCATTTCTACAGCACCTTCCACAGGAGGATCTAAAAGCGCTTTCCAATTTAATTTAGTTTACCCTTGGTACTCCTGGAGGACAGTACCACTCAGCTAGAATAAGGGTGGTAGAATCTGGCCCTAAGCCTCAAGAGGTGGAAAGGGCACATGAATTAATTGAGTTGTTTTAATTGGTTTAATTGAAAAGGGTGTAGGGCTCTTGCCAGCCCAGTGCAGAAGAAGCAATCTAAAGCGACAGGATTAGCCAGTGTAGCACATTCTGTGTAGTGATCTGACTGAGCCCATTACTCAAACACAGTAAAATGTCTTTCCAGTCCTTTTACAGTCCAGCTCTGGGGCAGAGGAATTTTAGCATAAAAGGGTCTTATGCCTTTTTAACTGTTCTAATGGCACTTAAGTCATTCTCTAATCCCTGTCTCACAAAGACTGAATATGAACTTTGGAGTGCGCGGGAGGAATATGACAGAAACTCAGCAGTTTTATTGGCACATAACTAGCTCTTCTTACCAATCAAGTTCCTCCATTCCGTGTCCAGGTCTGCTTGATTGGCCAGGCAGCCCTTCATGACGTTGTGGCAGTAGTTGTTGCACGGCTTCACACTAGACATGCCCCGGCAATATGGACAGTACACCAGCTTCATTATGGCACGAGTGCACTCATGGCTAAGAGACACCTAAAAGAGGTGGAAGGGCAACTATTAATTATGGAAACAAGTGAAAGACTCATTAAACAGGAAATTATACAGTGCATTATTTTAAAGCCCTAGTCAGACAGATTAAAATATACAGAGCCAAATTCATGCCCCATGCAACTAAATCATTTAAAATGTTTTGTGATGCAGTAAACAGGACTCTGGATTGAGGCAGAATTCTGTTTTGGGTTGTGCCACTGACCTGCTGTGTGTCCTCGGGCAAATCACTTTGTCATTCAGTACCTTTGTTTCCCCTCCCACCCTTCATCTCCCTTGTCTATTTAGACTGTAAGCTCTTCCAGTCTCTTTTTAGACAGTCTTTAGACTATCTCTCACTGTGTATGTCTTAATCGCACCCTGTGATTACAGCACAAACCTACCCACTGTATATTTATGCAGTACCTAACACAACGAAGCCCTAAACTCGACTGGGGCTTCTATGCACTACCATAATGCAGATACAGATGATGATAAAACCAAAGTAGCAAAAGAAGTGAATTTATATAGAGATGAAAATATTAGCTAATGAGATGGAATACAACAATATACCAGAGAGTACATTAAATAATCAAATTATGATGACTGTATTATGACTCGTTTAGAGAAGTTCACAATATATGTTACAGCACTTTAGCAGCGATATTACATTCCTATTCCTTCCTTGAGTATCTGCAGGGTGGGCCCTTTCACAACCAGTGATAGCCAGTTTTACTAACCTCTATCCTTTCTGTTTTCACTGTCCCTGTGTCATGACTGTGACCTGTAATTCACTGACACTGTCATATGGTAACTCCTGCACCGGAAGAGTTTTTTATAAGCATCAGTAGGTTATTTTGTTAGGTACGTGTTTTGTTTCAACCACCTGGCAGATGTGGCTAGCCACAAGCTTCCTCCATGAATTTATATTGACTGCACTGATAGTTTTCTCCTGAAATGTGTACTGCCTCTTGTGCGAGGCTGATCCCATGGGGGAGCCCGAACATTACAGGCATTCTGCTGGGTGCCATAGGAAAGGAAGGTGGGGTGAAGAGCTTGTGAGGGTGATCCAAAGGGTCAGCCTGAACCATTTGGAAAATACCTGCAATTTGGGGTACTCCAAAGGTTTAAAGAAATTGTATGTTTAACATATTTTTGTGAGCCTCAGGGATAAACCATTTCTGGAAGGGATGGCTAACCAGCATCCGGACATGGGAGAAGGGGCTGATCAGCATTAGAGGAAGGGAAACCCCCTATCTATAATTTGGTGCAGAACCATATCAAGATGCTCCTGAAAGCTCCCTGATGAACAACTCCCCTCCAACCCACTACTACAGTGCTGAGCTGCAACCATTAGCTCAAATGGGACCCTGGCAAACCTGGCCAGTCCATAATATTAACGAGCATACCAATTTTTTTGGCCAATATCCATTTGCAATTTCCTTGTTAGGTGATTTAAAAGAAATGGCTTAATGTTCCTTTTTCAACCAATCAATCAAATGCCAGTAGCTTAGCACTCATAAGAAATTATGCAATAGCAAGAACAAACAGGTGTGATGGATGGGGAAATGCTCTGTCTTGAAAGAGATCCAAGTTGCAAGATTCACTTTCCTTTTAAGCTTGCTGTGGTCCAAGAATAAGCAATACCAAAGCAGCTTTAGATGAGTGGAAACATGCTGAGCCCACTGTTAGAGTCCAGAGATAAAATCCCTAAGGTTTGTCTTCCTCAAACACTCTTTTCTGTAGCCCTTTAGTTTCAGTACGCCTTGAAAAGGATATCTCCACTCTGCTGGGTTTTTATTTTGGAGGAATGAATTAAAGGACCGCATGAGAAGTCTTCCTGAGGTTCAGATACCGTACAGACATCCAGAACTGTTCCCCATGTTAAAAGTTAGAAGTAGGAGGTTTCAATTTAATGAAGTTTCTAAAACTCAGAAAACTGATGGGATAATGTAGAAAAATTCTCTCTCTGTACACAACAAATATCCATAGAAAGACCTGAGGCCAAATCTACTAAGGACTTAGTCACTGCACCTAACTTCTAGGTCCCCGGACATTTTGGCTACATGTACATAGGGATAAAATACCATCTACCCCTTGCAGGATCCCGGAGCTTGGGCTCCAACCCAAACCCCAACATCTATAACGTGATTTTTCAGCCCTGAGGCCTGAGCCCTGCGAGCCCAAGTTAGCTGACTCAGGCCAGCTGTCGGTTTGTTATCCCTGTATTGACATAGTCCCTGTGGAATCCACAAACCCTGGGTGAGGCCCTTCGGCTCCCTATACTATGCATGGGAACAGATAGCTGCCTGAGAATGGGATCCACAAAAGCCAGCTCACTAGGCAGGGAGCTGCCTAAACTAGCCAACAGGAGATGATGACAAGAGGTGTGAGTCCTATGCCTGGCCACTCCCATGGAGATAGGCGCCTCGTCCAGTCTGGAGGGAGGCACCTATCTTGCTTGGGATCCACAGCTAGGAGACTTCGACTGAAGTCAGGTGCCTAAGTGGTTTCTTGGCAGAACAGCAGTAGCACGTACCACACAAAACAACACACAAAACAACTGGAGAGAGGAGGCAGCCTCCCTTATAACCTCTAGCCCAGTGGTCAGGGAGCTCACCCCAGAGGCAGGTTCAGTTCCCCCCTCTGCCTGGTGATATTCTCACTCTTGCTGGCCCAATGTATATTTTAGTTATTTATACCAAGTGGAATGGCTTCAACAGAGGGACAACATCAGGCTATCCCCTAGTTCACTGCTTAGGGCACTCATCTGAGACGTAGGGGAAGCCAGTTCAAATCCCCTCCCATGAGACAGAGGTGAGAACTGAAGTGGGTTCTCTCACATCCTGGCTGAGTTCCCTAAGAACTGGGCTGAAGACGATAAAGGTAGCTTCCTTTCTCCTCCCCTCGTCCACCCTCCCCCAGTCATTTTCTGCATGTGGTCGGAGCATGCCTACCAGATTGGGCCCTGCAGGAAACACAGACAATGTCTTCTCCTGATTTCAGGATCATTCCAGGGTTCAGCTGGGGGTCCGGACGGCTTCTGAGGCAGCAGTGCACATGACTAGAGACAGAAACTTAGGTGCCTTGGGAAGTTTTTACAGTGAACATTTAGGCACCAAATGAGTTTTGCCAACTACAGGACACCTGTGATTGGAGTGATGCCTTAACCTAAGTCCCCTCGTAGATCTGGGCCCTAATGCTTTAACTCTGCCAGATAAAGTACACACTAACCTGCCACAGAAATACTAAAACCTAGGGTGACTAGGTGGTCCCAAACGCCTCATCCCCAGCCCCGAGTCTGCACCTCTAGCCAGAGCTCTCACTCCGCCTGCACCCCAACCCTCTGCCCAGACCAGAGCCCTCTCCTGCACTCTGAACCCCTCAGCCCCACTACGGAGCCCCCTTCTGCACCCCAAACCCCTCATCCCTGGCTCCACTCCAGAGCCTTCACGCCCTGTCGCATCCCAACTCATTGACTCAGCCTGGACCCCACTCCTGCACTCTGGACTCCTCATTTCTGACCCCACCCTAGAACCCACACCCCCAGCTGGAGCCCTTATCCCCTCATGCACCTAGCCCAGTGAAAATGAGCGAATGGGTGAGGGTGCAGAGAGCGAGCGACAGAGGGAGTGGGGATGGAGTAAGCAGGGGCGGGGCCTCAGAGAAGGGGTGGGGCATGGGTGGGGCATTGGAAGAGGGGCGGGGCAATGGACAGGGCAAGGGTGTTCGGTTTTGTGAGAGCAGAAAGTTGGCAACCCTACTAAGACCTCAACCTTGAAGAAAACTGCAAAAGTTTAAAAGCTTTGCTCTCTCTTTTAAAAGAGCTGCTTCTTTTGTTACCACTGCAAACACACACAAACAGAACCAGAGGGGTAAAATTAGTGCACCCATTCTTCAAATCCCTGCTACAAGGTACTAAAATGCACATTTAATCCCTGGGATTAAATTGGTTTAAAAAGTGTAACACCAGCAGGTGGAGCTTTTACCCTACTCAAGTAACAGATGAGGAAAAGTTTGAGAAACAAACCAAAAACTCCATCCACCACTTATTAACCTAAGATGACAACAAGGTATAATGAAAATATCGTTTAAAATGTAAGATTTTCTTCTAAACCACAGGACTTGAATAAAATGAACCAAATGTTAAATGCAGGGACAACAGTTAAGAGCAGATGAAATATAAATGCATGCTATAAATAGCTAACACCAGCCAGAAGCAGACCATTCAACTTGAAATACTGGAAATTCACTCTGGAAGGGAGTGCTACTTTTTCTTCTAATGAGTCTTCACCAGAGCTGTACTGTGAAAATCCAGTGTAAGAATTCAACTTGCATGATCATGAATGCTTACAAGAAAGTACTGAGGAGAACTTTGCTATTTTTCCAGACTGGCAGAAGAGCTCTGTGGAGTTGGAAGGTTTGTCCCTTTCACTAACAGAAGTTCTACAACAGAAGATATTACCTCAACCACCTTGTCTCTCTGATTACTTAACTTACTCATGGATATTTTTCTTTTCAAAGTGAATTTAATGCTCATGAAGCCAGTATAGACAGACATACCCCTTTGTCCTAGGACAGCCCCAACAGGGGCAGCAACTCCAGAGTCTCCAGGATGCTCTGCCTCTACACAGACTTGATAAGACCATCTGTGTGTGAGGACAGTTAATGCTCCGTGCTAGTCACTCCATGTCCTTGCTGCCAAGATTGGCCAACAAAGGAGCAACTATTGTTATTTCCTGTGCTGTGATCCACTGTCCCGCAATCGGCCTCGTATAGGCACTCAACAGCTGTCAGAGGGTCATAGCTTGGCTAGCCAGGCTAACCGTCACACATGATGCAGAAGCATCCTAAAAAAGCAAGTGCTTGCTTATTGTTCACATCTGCCTTTGGATGGCCGTCTCAGATGATGTACTAGGCACAAAGAACACTGCCTGGAGTTTCGAGCTAAGCTCCTGAGAGTAGGAAAAAAACTGTGCCTTTACCGCATAACTGAGCAAACATGACTTGGATGTCAGACAGAGAATATTTGTGCATGGCCAATTTGTCATTCTTGCAAAGTGACTTTTTCCACCAGAGGGACACTTTAATGCCACATCATACGAGGCAGCTTGGAGACAGTGTGCATAGCCCAGTACGGTCAATATCCACACATGTAAACCCTTCTGCATTTTACCTGCCCTATGTTTCAGCCTGGCAGAATTCGATTTTTTAAAAAAATTTCCACAGATAATATCAATGTATATTTTTAAACAATTTTTCAGTTTTTTTTTAATTGATTTAAATTTTCAATATAAATGTTTCACTGTTGTGGGAAATTATGGGAGGTCAGACAATTATTGAATGACCGTAAGCACTGAGATTAAAAAAAATAAAGCTTTATAGCCATTAAAACATAAATAGTCAATATCACATGTCAAAATATACAAAGTGAATATCCTTAAATCAAATTCTATTAAGTTCTCAAGCAGCATTTTTCTTACATTGTCTATCTGTAAATTTCAATCATCATCGATGGAAATATTTTTTGCCAGTTTGTGCATGTATGATGACATTGCATTTACTAACATTTACCAATAAAAATGAAACCCTTTTAAGCCTACCTATGTTATCCCTTTCCCCTGTGCTTTTCCCTGGTGTATACACAGTAGGTGATTTATTCATGCACCAACTGTTGATGTTAAAATTATCTCCCTCTTAAATCGGTCAGATTGTGAGTGTTCAACTTTATCTCTAAGCAGCAAGGATTAGTAGTAGTCTCTGCTGGTATCCAGATGACTCCAGGTTCCTATACCCTTTAACCTGCTAATTATTCCACTTGTTAATGATCATGCTCTTCCAATTTTGCAGACAGAATGAGCAGATGTGTCTAAAATGGACACTAGTGTTGCTCAATGGCTGGAGAGCTTCCTGAGACTAGGAGGGTGAGATTATGGAAGTGTTTTCCACATGGACTTTGCCTTGATAGCGCTCCATCCTGCCCCACTTATACCCATGTAAGTCCATTAACTTCCATGGCGTTCGTCCACTGTACCTCTGTGTGAGAGGAGAATCAGGCTCTTGAACTCTAATATGCAGGTTCCTCCATCTGTTGTTGCTTCCATCTAACAAATACAGTGATAGAGCTGCTCCAGGCTTGGGTTCACTGCACTAAAATGTAGAATCTGGCACGGGACTGTATGAAGCTTGAAGGGTTTGATTTAAAATGTGTTTAGGAACTAAACTCTCCCAGTTCAGCTAACAGACTCTGGAGGCACACTAACCCTTGCAGGTTATTTTGTTGAATCAAAAAGGGTTTTGAGGTGGTGAGGGTAGGATACGGGCTGGCTGACACCCACAGGGCCAGCTATGCAAACAATCCTACACAGTTTTTGAGAACTTGGACAGGAGATTTGCTAGCACAGTGCACCCTGAAGTCAAGGTTCAGGAGGATTTGATATGAACATTACACATAGCTCTAATCCTAAAGTATTTGCTTAGATCACTCGTCCAAATGTCTTGATTCTTTGTCCATTGCCTAAGGAGATGCCACCTAAGAAGTAAAGGGGACTGATTGCTTTCTTCCAGTGAACATCCTAATTGCAGTCAATATTTTGAAATTGGACCAGTGTGGCATCTTTCTCTTTTTAAAATATGAACTACACGGAGACTCTCTTCCTACACACAGGACTTATTAGTGGAGTTGAGATGTTTAGCTTTGAAAGGAGTCTCAGAAATAGCTTGGAGACATTCAATCAGAAATTAATTTATTATCTTTACAGACTATATGTTGAGAGCTTATATCATACTGTACCAAACAACTGGCTATTAGAATCTCTCTCTAGATCTCTTGGATACAGTGAGGTTAAGGGATGGCAGCACTAATTGTTCGGGTTGTCTGCCTTTTCTCCACTCTTGTGGCTTTGTGCCTGTAAAGTTATTGTATTGATAACACATTGTGACTTTTTTCTTCTATAGTAACACATACACCCCTGACCCTGGGAAGAAAATCTCCATAGGGAGCAAAAGGAGAATGGACAGCATTATGGGTACACCTCAGCAACCCAGGCAAACAATGGGTGGTATGTACTCACACAACTCGACTCCTTGAACAAAGGGAATGGCAGAATCAGGTCCAGAAGTCAAGATACTCAAAATGAGGAGCTAATGTTATGCGAGTGATGGAGAAAACTGTCACCAACATCCCTAAAGCTCAGATCTGCAAAAGGGCTGTTCGAGTGAGGCATGGTTGTTTGCACTAGAACGCCTTATTGAGTTATATGGAAAGACTCCAGAGAAGACCAGGAAGGAAGATCCAACTGGGGTTGCCAACTACGTAACATTTAAAAACCAAACACTCTAGCAAGAGTACTGGCACCTTCCTTTCCCCTACCCTTGAGTACCTGCCCCACTTCTTCCCTTGAGGCCCGCCTCTTGGCCTACCACTGTCCCCTTAAGGTCCCCCCCTCTGTTTGCTCCTCTTTCCCCCTCCCTCCATCACTCACTGCATTTCCTCTCTCCACCCCTCCCTTCGTGGGTCAGGAGGGACGCGCCTGCAGAGCTGGGGCTGAGTGCTGCAGCCGCCCGATGCAGGTAAAAGGTGTCCCTAGCTGAGTAAGGGCTGGTGCGGGTGATAATTTGGTGCCTCCCCTGCCTGCAGTGACCGGACTTTGGTGTCTGGTCAGTAGATCTGACCGGGCACCATCAGGTCCTCTTTTCCCCCAGACTTTCTGATTGAAAACAGGACAACTAGCCACCCTATATCCAACGGCCAGGTACGCAGCACAGAATTGGCTTCCCCTTTCCATCTGCTCATTGCCTTTACTTTACACAACAGGGACGTGGATATTTCTACTGTGGGGCCACATTTGGAGGCATTTCCTTTGGAGCCAGGGAAAGCTGTGGTGTTTGTCACTGGCCATGGGACTCCAATTTTGTATGATGAAGGGGGCCTTGAAAGTGCTGCTATTTATATCCTTACACAGGATATTGTTAAGGGTGCAGTACTGCAGCTCTCCATGGAAGAGTGCATGGGGTTTTTGGTGGTGGCCTTTTTTATTGCTTGGCTAGAAGTAAGGTGGGTAAGTGTTTTAACAGGGAAAAATAAAATATATATGTAAAGGGGGTAAAACGTCATAGAGAGGTGGAAGTGGCTGACTGGTTAAAACCAATAAGGGGCGGAGCCAAGGGACTATAAAGCTGGTCTCCAGCCTCAGCAGCCCATTCCAGCCTATGAGTTCAATCCACCTAGAAGTTTGCTTCAGCCTGGGAGTACTCAGGTTTATAGGCTCAGCTAGGCCAAGGAGTTTGATCCATGTTAGGAGCGCAGCCCCGCTGAGTGCCTTGATTTAGATCTCAATGTCATCTTAAGGATTTTTGCAAGATGCTTCCTTGCCCCCCATGGTAGGGTGTTTATTTCATGTGACTGTTGCTATTGAACATTGCAAATTAAATTAATGAGCTTCATTTATTAAATTAAAAGTTCCTTATTTTGATATTTCTTTATTGTGATATTTACAAAGGATTCCTACCTTCATCTCTCCACTCTACTTAAGAGTCTGGTACCACATTTCCCCTGTTAAAACAGTAGTGTGACACCCAAAGGAGCCTATATATATATAGGCTGTTATTCAGAAGTGCTGAACTGTCCTTGACTTCAAGTTAAGCTGCTAGGTGCTTAGGACTTCTGAACATTAGACACTTGGGTTTCTAAAACTCAACTCAGGAATCGAATATGAGGCACCCACTTTTGAAAATCTTGACCTATACATTTTGTACCTTCGGCGGCAGCCCCGTGGCACAGATTTGAAAAAGATTCATTACTATTACCCTATGATTTGCACTTAAAAAGTCCACTAGAAAATTTGTCTTGCTCTTCTAGGCAGTAGCATGCATCTACGTATACAATATTTGCATTGCATGCCCCTGAATTCACAAAAAATGTGGTCCAACTGGCAGCCCATGGGGCTATTCTGTGCAGCCCCTGAACATGCACTGTAGAACAAAATTGTGTCCTCTGCAAAGTATGACCTCGCATACACCATAAGTGCAAGGTAACACTGCATGGACAATGCCATTTTGTGGAACTTCACTAAAAAGTCTGGACCCCCTAAGGCAGTGTTCTCAACCAGGGCTATGCGTACTCTTGAGGCTATACAGAGGTCTTCCAGGGGGTACAACTCCTCATCTAGACATTTGCCTAGATTTACAATAGGCTACATAAAAAGCACTAGTAAAGTCGGTACAAACTAAAATTTCATACAATGACTTGTTTACACTGCTCTATGTACTATATACACTGAAAAGTAAGTACAATATTTATATTTCAATTTAGTTATTTTATAATTATATGGCAAAAATGAGAAAGTCAGTCATTTTTCAGTAACAGTGTGGCTGTGACACTTTTGTATTTTTATGTCTGATTTTGTAAGCAAGTAGTTTTTAAGTGAGGTGAAACTTGGGAGTACGCAAGACAAATCAGACTCCTGAGGGGGTACAGTAGTCTGGAAAGGCTGAGAGTCACTGACCTAATGCAGGCAAGTGTGGAACTGAAACGTCCGTGACAGAACAGAGCTAGTGGTACAAACTCTTCATCAGGATGGAAAGCTTAGTGCAAAATTGTTCACTAAAAGTTGCTGCATGTCTTACTAAAAGCATGCCACAGGTTCCAGGCCAAAGAGAATTGATATTTGTAGTGAGGCGGATGGGCTTCCCTACCCCGAGGTGAGTGAGGGAGCCTTACACGCCCCTGGGAGGGCGGAGCCTAAGCCTCCCTGCCCCCCTCGCCGGAAGGAGAAGGGCGGGGCCGGAAGTATAAAAGACCAGACCTGCAGCCCATTCAGGGGGAACCAGCAGAGGGGAAGGATGTCCCACGAGTTCTGTAGCAGCTCGAGGAAGATCCCCCTCTAGCCCAGTCCACACCCTAGACGCAGATGACAACTGGCCTGGAGTGCCCACTGCTGTTTACCCGGAGGAGCTGGACGACACCTGGACGCTGGAGGTATCCACCCCAAGGAAGGCAGGAAGTGGCCCAGGGGCAGCCGCTATTGGGCCGTCTGCAAAGCCCAGCACCCCAGCGTTGGTGTGTTGCAGCTGGATTCCCATCAATCCCGGGGCAGCGGACTCTGCCCACGCCAGGGCCTTGGGCTGGGATGCGGTGAATTAGGGAGGGCCCGTGTCCCCTTGCCCCCACCCCCAGGCAGCTGACCCTCGTTCCTTCATAAGGGGCTCTTGGAAGAGAAGTGGCCCCAGCCCCCTTAAGACTGTTGTTTGCTGGTTGCCTGAGCCCTGCAAGCCCAGGCTCCAGCCTACCTATAACACTGTTTGTTTCCTGGCTGCCTGATCCCCGCCTAGGCTATTGCCAGCCCCCTTAGATTGTTTGTTTGCTGGCTGCCTGAGTCCTGCAGGCCCAGGCCCCAGCCTACGAGGAAGACTGTTTGTTTGCTGGCTGCCTGAGCCCCGGCAGGCCCAGGACTCAGGGAACCAGAGACAGGCCACTGCGGCCCCCCGAGGTGAGTGAGGGAGCCTTACATGATTATACTGTGAATAAAATAGAACATAGAAACAGACAAGTTTGAGGGCTGCAAAAGAAAGCTAGGAATCAGAGTGATCTGAAGAGAAGTATTGTGCTGGACTGGAATGTTTCCAGGGGAAGGAGAACAAGATAATCTGGAGGACGATGTTAGGAGGAAGATCTTGAGGATGAATTAAGATAAGGCAGTGTATTAGTAAAAAGTCAGTTTAGAACTTCTGATTCAAGTAACAATTAGTGTTTGCCTTTTATTTAAAAAACAGTAAACTTGCTTTTAAAAAAATCATTTTTTCCACATAAATGTCTACAGAATAAGGAGAAAAATTCTGCAGAATTTGGCAAGATAGGTGCCAACTCTGTGGGTGCTCCAGAAAAAATGGTGGGTGCTGAACACCCACTGGCAGAACCTCTATCAGAACCTTCCCCTCCCCCAGTGCATCCTCATCCTCCCTCCCCATCGCTCCTGCCCACAGCAAACAGCTGTTTTCCGGTGTGCAGGAGGCACGGGCGGGGGGTGAGGGTGGAAGCGAAGATGCGGCACGCTCGGAGGTGGAGGGTGGCATGCTCTGGGGTGGAGTGGGGGCAGGAAGTGGTGGGTTGAGCACCTCCCAGCACATTGGAAAGTCGGCACCTGTGCTTGGCACTATTCCTATTGCCCCTGTGAATGGGATAGAGGGGGTCTGATGCAAATCCCACTGAAGTGAAAGGAAAGACTCTCACTGACGTGAGGGTTGTGCCCGAGTCAGTCCTGATTGATCTGATGAGTGCTTATTTTCCTAACTGAAATGGTTTGATGTTCTCAGTCCAGTTCCAAATGGACAGCCACCACACCACAGAGGCTACTACGACTGGCCCTGCTGTAGAACCTCAGAGTTATGAACACCTCGGGAATGCAGGCTGTTCGTAAATCTGAGCAAAATGTTATGGTTCTTGTTTCAAAAGTTTACAACTGAACATTCAGTTAATACCGCTTTGAAACTGTCTTATGTAAAAGAAAAATGCTTCTAACCATCTTCATTTAAATGAAACAAGCACAGAAATTTTTCTGATCTTATCACATCTTTTTTTTTAACTTGTCAAATCTTTCCCTTTATTTGTTTAGTAGTTTACATTGAACAATGTGCTGTGTTTGCTTTTTTTTCCTGCTGCTGCCGCTGCCTGCTTGCATACTTCCTGATCCAGATGAGGTGTGCAGTTTACTGATCATTTTGTAACCCTGGCATTCGTAACTCTGAGGTTCAACTGTAATTAGCTCACATGTTGGCTATCTCAGCAGACACACCAGAGACTGAATGGACATTTTCTTTCAGATCAGGGTTTAGATATGTTGGTGGGACTGCATAAAGAAGCTTACTCTGAAGATGCTCGGGCTATACCTGTTACGTTAATAACTCTCGGGAGCACTAACTTCACACACATACACACATACACACACATACATAAAAATATAAAAAATGTACAGTACTCCTTGGCCTTGATATATTAAGGAAAAGCCTGCTTGTGAATTTCCATAAGGATCAGTTTTTTTAAAAAAGTCTCAGTTCTTATAGCTGTAATTTCATTAGTTTCCCTTCAGGGGCAAAGTTATTTTATTCATACAAGCAAGACCCCAAACCAAGCCCTTTCCAATGTCCTTGCTCTTTCACTCTTACCCCCTGACCACTATAAAGCATTTAAAAATTACACCTAACTTCCCATTCAACATCTGGATCAAACATCTGGTGCCAATTAAAAACTGATGAAAAACACCAGGTTTCCAACTAAGATTTGTAATAATTGATAACTATGAATAGTCAAAGCCAGCTATTAATCACAAGTGGCCCAAAATCAGAAGCATGCAAACTCCTGAAGATTAAGTAAAACATCATTTGCTCATCTTTAAATAATGTAGCACTGTATGAAGACAACACATGACAATTATTGATTTATCCGAGCACTATTAATCTGAGTACAGGCTGTTGAAATACCTGGCTGCACTCCTGTCAATGCCATTTTTATTACAATGAGAATTTCATTAGAATCACTTCATGAGAGAACAAGTCAACAGGATTCTGAAGTCTTTTCTAATGTCAATCGACAACTCAGTCGAAAGAAACAATGCAGCCTTTATGCAAACAGAGTTGTCTAAGAATTCTTCCCCATCTCACCCTTGCATTCTCTCGCCTCAACCCTCCCACTTGATTAGAGGCAGGAGTTGCTGCAGGGGTTAGAGTCTGTGCTGACACCTCTCTCATTAAAATATGTTTGTACATGTTCTCAGAAAGCAGGTATGGAGTAACATGCTGGCAGACATTTGATATTTGTCTTTATATTTTAATCGAAGAGAATCAGAGACATTTTCCAGGGGTAACACTGGGGAGGTGATTTAAACTGTTCACATTTTTCAAGTTTTATTGGTGGAGACTCTCTAAATATACAGATACATAAATAGATACAGATATATCTAGATACAGAGAAAGAAACAGATATTGATATGGAATAAAGAAATAAATAAAGATTAATCCAAATGTAAAATAATGATTTGTTTATAATTTACATTTTTTTTCAAATTAATCCCAAAATATTCTTGTTGTGACCTTGTTTTGCTCTCCTCTTGTGTTCTTACCTGTTCTCCTCTGATGGAGCCACAGTTTGATCCCACTGAAGTCTATGAGGGTTTTGCCATAGACTTCATTTAGTCCAGGATTGAGCCCTGGGAATTTTTCTTTCAAGATCTACTTGTACATAGTATAGTTTAGCTACAGAACTTCTACTATTAGAGCTCATCCAACACAAATGTAATTTCCAGACACGTGAATTACCTCAACGGCCGTTAGTCTCCCTCCCTTCATGGGTCTCCTTTACCATTGGTATCTAATGGAGTCTTTTCTTAGTACTGTGACCTAGAAACTATGCCAAGGTGTCAAGAATAGATTCACAATAGGCTGTGTGACCTATCCCCCAAGAATCTGAACCTAACCCAGTCAAATCAAAGTCAGCAGTAAAAATATTTACTGAAAAATACAGATTTTAGCTTGGAATCAATGCACTATTCAGTCATTTATCAGATGCAGAAATAAATATACAAAGTGCAACTAAGAACAATTTAAAAATAATTATTTTAATTCCTACTAAGTAGAAATCACATGACCCATCCTGCTCCCACTTTAATTATGTAAATGGGAGTTTTGCTATTGACTTCAATAGGAATAGCCCCTCTCCAGCCTCCACCCTATTCATAAATCCAGGCTAAAAATGGCAAAAACGCTTAGTATACAAAACAGTATTGTGTGGTATGTCATTTTAATTAAAACCACCTTCCAGCTGGGTATATAGTGTTTGATTTTAGTGGCAATGAGCTAATCCAATGGAACAGAAACTCGCCCTGTGAAATGCATTGTTCCACCAAAAGCACTGACATTTCAAGAAGGCTGTCATCAGGTATTATCCTGTAATTGTGCTTTATATCAAGAGATGAACTCTGTACTCCTCTGTGGCTACTTCCCTTTCTGGGTTGACAAACACTTCTCTCCACTACAGCAAGCTCCTCGCCTGGACAACAATCTTTTAGAAAACTCAATGTCACATCCAGTATGAAAATAAAATTCAAAATTTTGCAATGCTCATGATACAGCCACACTAAGTGACTAATGCACTGAGGCTCCCTGTCTGACTGTTCATCACCAGCATTTGCAAACCAGACAGCAGATCCTTCAGGGAGGAGAGGTGCGCTTCGAGAGAATACGTCAGAAAACCGAGAACACATAATTCTCTACATTCAAAGTGGCATTTGTTTCCTTCATTTCCCTTCCCTCTTGAGCAGCATCTAAGTCAATTACTGTAAAATTAATGGTTTTGCGAACAATTCTCAATGGGGGGGCGGGGCACATCCACTTTTTTTTTTTAAACTCTCATGCAATTTAGAAAGGAATCAGTTTGAAAGAACTGACAAAAAGAGTTCCTTGTTATTTCATTGATTGTATGCTTTGGTGCACAGTTATAAATCTTCAAATGACGAGCATTGCACAGAAACTATCTGTTGATCGAGAGACATAATCAATTAAAGGGACACAGTCAAGTAGGTAATCTAGTGGGGAGGGTCCCTGGGGATTCTAATAGCTCTAGTCTCCTCATGGTACACACACTTACTGATAACAGGCCTCTGATTCTTCATTTCACTGCCAAAAGGAAGTTTATATTTTTGTAGAACATGGGGGGAAAAACGTCAAGCTTTGTTTCCCCTTGGTGCATGTAAAAAGCACAGATCACCCATCTGTGTCCCCTAATGTATGATTTACACGTACGACTTCAGTGGTCACCATTCAACATCCATGTGATATCCATGTGATACATTTATCTTGCCTCCAGGATCATCTAACTTTCCTCTTTCCACAAAACCACCTATGCAGATTTTATTGGAATGTTCCAAACCCATGATCAGAGTCAACCAGCTGTCATTTAAAACAACAAGGCAACAAGCTCAGAGCCTGGTGCAAACCACTGGGACAGAGAGGAGACGGCTCCAGTTGGAATAACTGAAAACCGCACCAAATACTGAATAAAGCAAACAATTTTCCTCCTCCAAACAGGGGCCAAGGAGAAGTCAGGAAAAAGACACACTGTTCGGATCTTTCCAAGCTGCAGGGGTCGGGGCAGTAGTGCAGCACCCTAGAGCTATCTGTCCCTCTGAAATGATAGCAGAAGACTGAAGGGACCAAGAGAGCTCTTCCAAAAGAGATGATGTCGGTCCTACACATTAAAGTGGGACCCTACAAAAATCTGCCTCCTTACTAGATAGCCACTGTGCTCCCACTGATGCCAATGGCAAAAATCCCATTTGACATCATTGTTACAGGATCAGGCCCTAGAATAAAAAAGTGGAGTCATTTTTGGTGGATGTTGCTAGCTTTAGATACATAGACTCATAGAATATCCTGAGGTCATCTAGTCCAACCCCCTGCTCAAAGCAGGACCAATTCCCAACTAAATCATACAAGTGTTTCCAGTACAGAGTAGCAATTAGAAGCACATAGAATCTGAGCTCATGGAAACAAAGGAAATTTCAAAAGAGACGTCAAACTTACAGAATCTCTTATCAAAAATAACTATTTACTGTGAAGGAGATCAGAAATACTAGAGAACAAAGTCAGGGTTCCACATATCCACACTCTTGGAGCCCCAGGAGATACTGAGCCACGGAATGGAAAAAAAAAGCAGTCATACACTCCTGAGACTGGAAGTGTCAAACAACCCCATTATCTACATGAGAAGGTATTACAGGATCTCCATAGGTAAGAAACAGAACAATACTTCGATGGCAATCGGATCACTGCTCATACTTTTCACTCAATTTTGGGCAGAGCCCAATCATGGAAAAAGATGCATTTTCAGAAAGTCACGAGCACTGGAAAAATCAGTATCTAACAAGAACCATAGCCTTTCCTGTCACAGCCCCATCACCTGCTGTCACACACAGGCTGGCAGCAGTCAGAGACAGATATGGTCAGCTTCCAGCTACCAGATGCCAGATGGCAGTGAGATTACACTGTCCCCATTGCCAGTTACAAACAACGGCCCGCACCTGCTGCTGTTAAAGTCAATGGCAAAACTCTCAGCGACTTCACCATAAGAAGGATCTGGTCCATTGGCCTGAGGATCTATAACCAAGTCACAAACATTCACTTCTGAAATGCTGATTCTGAACAGAATAAAATAACCCCTTTTTCCTTTTGAAGTCTGGCTTGAAAGGAAAATGACAATCTGCATCTCTGTTGTTGCAGGCTGAGGCTCCTCAGGCTTCAGCGGCTTTTATGTACATTTAAAGGCATTTAATAGCAGTAAAGTAAGCACAAATCTCTCAAGTATTTTTCCTACTCTTCCTTCCCCACCTCCCAACACACTCATCATATTGGTATGAGACAGAGACCAGCGCTTGGACACCAAGGTGGTAGGGATTCTTAGAAATATGGATGGATAGATGGGATAGATTATTGGCTGGATAATGAGGCCAGCCGATAAATATACAGGATAACATCAGGCCAGTTTGGCTCATAACTATGATCAGACTACCAAACTGGCCTTGTGTGAGGACAGTTCGTTTGGCTGATGGCAAATGTAGGCTACGCTACAGATTTTTGGCCAGATCCTTAACTGGTACCTAGCTCCATTGACTTCTGGCCAGAGCAGGCCACAGACAGATGCCTTCTTGCCTTTCACTATTTCATATGGCTGCTCTTACTGGAACTCTGCTAAAAGAAAACATACTTTTCATGGGATCTGACCTTAAAAGTTTGTTATTTTGCTATTTATAAAGGACTACTGACTTCCTCCAGCCTTACCTCACTTCTGTATCTATTACCCACAGTTTCCATGCTATACGCTATATGACAACACTATTGGAGTGACACTATTGACAGCAGCTAAAGTCCTGCTCCACAGCATATATCATCCTTAGAGAGAGGACTTATCGCACCATTTACATAGATGGGGCAAGGGCAGTACTGTGCTGCTACCTGAAGCAGAAGCAGTAGCCCAGGCTTTTTTTCTGTGTGGCCTTGAGGCAGACAAGAAAGCAGTCTCCTTACAGCCAGGGCTCAGGCCTGCTCCCTTTGAGCTACCCTTATGTTTTCCCACTGACTTAAAGGGGAGAGGGATCAAGCCCAAAGTGAGGGAGATACCGGTGGAGTAGAAGCAAAACTGGTCTTTAATATCGCATGAAACCTGTGATTGAGGAGAGGAATGTGATTCTCAGGGGACACCCACACGTGAGAGAGAACCCACAATTCACTAAGTAACTATTTCAGTGGACTGCGACTGTTTCACTGTCTTATCTCTACCTAGTAGTGTGACGGTGTGGGGAGGAAAGAAAGGAAAGAAAAGATTTTTTTTTAAAAAAAGGTTCGAGTGACTCTGTCCCCCCTCCCACTAAGGTCCCTCAAAATCCTAAAATCAACCTTGATCAGGAGCAGAGTGATCCTCTGCTAATTTCCTACATTGCTGGGATTGGCCTGTATCTTCAGGGGCACAGTCCTGATAGCGATATCCTACCTCTCACAGCGCTCCTCCTTTTGTTGTCCTCTCTAAAAAAGAAAGAGAAGTAGCAAAGCTCTGCCTGGCATGCCTGGAGTATCTCTTTTGACAGTGTTTGTCCCCTCCACAAGGAACATGAAAGATGGTCAGAAAGGAGTGATTTTCACTAAACAGCACCATCCCTAGCATTCTAAAAGCTTTATCACATTCTTGCAGCAAGACCAGACTCATTGCGCATATGCCAGATATCTACAGCTCTCAGGTTATTTTGCCAGAATTGTCCTCAGAGGAGCAACATGGATCTGAGGTGCGTACACACACACACAAAATGACATCCATAACTAATTTTTCTGCTCCCTGAATCTTCACAAGGATAGTGTGAACGCTCCAACACCCACCACACCCTCACAACTAATTGTTCTATTCCCTGTATCTCCACGAGGGTAGTGTGAATCTAAATACCTATAGATATAGCACATGTAATTAACAATATTTCTTTACTAACCCTCTCATATTAGTTGAATTTTCTTTTCCCCTCCTCTTCTGCCAATTTCTCCAAGAAGGGCTACCTACTTCTGAAAGGCCAATTCAGCCTAGACCAGAATCAGCACAGGGTAACAAGCAACTGCTGGACTCATGCCTGGATTTGAAAACAAAGCCCCACTTTGGAAGATGGGGAGCTATGGGCTGCGAGGAATGCTTTCTAGATCACATGTATGCTTACATTCTAGATTACTAATGTGATCCTATTTTAGAGCAGGATAGTGAAGGATATTAGCAGCTGTACCTCAGAGACTCTACAGTGAAATATAAGGTTTTACCATGACTCCTGTGCAGCACAATTTTTTGAACAGATTTTTTTTTCATCACTAGAAGGCCATCGGCTTCAAATAAGTGGCCAGTGCCTGTACATCAGCAACCCCTTGACTAAAAGCCCCCTACTTTAAAGTAACATCCTTTTATCAAGAGGACATCCCAGACATGGCAAAGTCATTGTGTTTAAGGCCAAAAGGACCACCAGATCATCTAGTCTGAGCGCCTGTACACTCTGAGGACAATCTTCACACCAAGCCAACAATCGGAATCAGACCAAAGGGTTACAGGTCTCAGGAGACTAAACTATTGTGTGCCACAGTCAGAGAACAGGAGGAACCAAGGTGCGCCAATGCAAAGGTCAGTTGGTGACTGTATACCAGGAGACTGACACAGCTGTGCAATAATAGTGCCTCTTACTAGCGCCGTGTCCATCTCTACTTAGTTCTGTGCACCCATAAGGCAGCTGTTACAAGTAGTGACACAGCATTAAGGATTGGGGGATTTCTGCATCATAGAAAACACATACAGGGGCAATGTTTCAGAGGAAGAAGGTAAGCTTTTCAATCAATCAATGAGCCTAGCTGGGTGATCCAGGAAATGGTGAAGAACATAGGCTGGTGTTCAGATAGACCCACTCTGATTACCCTCAACCCACGTGTCTGAACTGTACAGTTAGAACAAGGTTGTCAGGGGAAGGAACAGCAACTGCAAAAACAGGCCCTGGGGAGGGCTGCTGAGCACTCTGGACAATGGATGGATAAACTGGGGGCTTCGTTAAAAGTTAGAAAGTCTCTCCCACTTTCTTGACACCCTGCTACCCTAAACTTGGGGAGAGCAGACACGTGTTCATCTTTCAACCAGGGAGGTGACCGGCCACACATTTGGAGGTACTGAAACATGGCAATTACTGCTGTGGCAGCTTCAATATTATAACACCGCTTTGTATTTACCTAGTGCTCTTCATGCAAGGATTTCAAAGCACTTTACAAAAGGGGCTGTGTATCATTATACAGGTGGGGGTTATACAGATTATACAGATGGGAAAACTGAAAGTCAGGCTACCTGTCTCTTCCCAAAGATAATGAGCATCCAATCGCCCATTAAAATGAGCGGGAACTAAGAGTATTCTCCGCCTTTGGAAATGAGGCCCTAAAGTGACACGTCTGAGCTCACAAGGTGAATAAGTGGCCAACTTGTGAAGGCACACTGTCAGCCATTGCTCTGCACAAGTCTAAGCCAGTCTTCCCATTCAGTAATTAGTAGCTTGGTGTGCATTAAACGAGCCAAAGTTTCCACCCTTTCAGATTAAAATTCTAGAAGAAACAGCTGCCAGGCTCACACAAATAGGCTCCTTTTAAAGTCTGCTGCTCTGTGTAATCATTTGAGTCATCATTTTGCATCGTCTTCCCACAAACAGGTGGTAATGAGCCCATGAGAACATTGTGAGTGAGCCGTAAGCATTATCCAGCACATTAGTCAAGAGACTGAAAAGACAGGAACTGTATTTTCAAAACATCTTTCTAAGACCAGAAACTAAGCAGAACCCCTCAGCATATTCCAGGCAATCGTGATGTTTAGTTTCATCACCAGTGTCGGAAACCTGCATTGCCACAGCCCAGGCAATACCTATTTTGTGGACAGCGACAAAACTTTGGTGTCTACTGCTGTCAAGCTTGTTTCCTGCACCAGAACTTAAAAAAAAATCCCAAAGCCACCAGGTTAAAGTTAAAACAGGTGAATTATTATTAGGTGTAATCACACTACAGCATGAAGACTCATGTTGGCTCAGGAGAAGAACACAGACCAGTCACCATGCTGTTCAGACAACAAAGCAACTGGGTTTTATTTTAATTGCCATGAAAATAGAGCAGAATGAATCACAAGTTCAGTTCCCAGTAGCAACAGTTGGCTAGGAACCACGATCATCATTTTGAAAAGGCCCTTAATGAGTTTCAATTTGAACTAACTTTCCAGACATCTGGAGACCACCAGCTCCATCTCCCCATCACGTCAGCCAAACAGCTTCCTCCACCTTTCCATGTTTAAGAATATAGTTCTGTTGATTTCACCTCTTCCTATAAAAGGAGTAGATAATCAAAATCATTTAACCATGTAACATTTGCTTTTCTCTATTATTTCCTATGAATCTGATGCAGTTAGCTCCAGCTGTGCAATTTCAGATCTTTTGAAAGAGACTCATCGACATCCTACCATAAGGGGAAGATGCGAGACATATGTTCATATTTGTCTACGATATTTGTATTATTTATCGAGCGCCACTGGTGTATATGCTATTTTGCCTTTTAAAAGACTGGCAGTTTCTTGTCCTTAGACATACAATTCTCCTCTAAGGAATTCAGTCATAAATGTAATGAATGCATTTGTTTTAAAGAGCATCATCAGCATGGAAGCATGTCCTCCGGAATGGTGGCTGAAGCATAAAGGGGCATATGAACATTTAGCATATCTGGCATGTAAATACCTTGCAATGCCAGCTACAAAAATCCCATGAGAACTCCTGTTCTCACTTTCTGGTGACATTGTAAATAAGAAGTGGGCAGCATTATCTCTTGTAAATGTAAACAAACTTGTTGGTCATACAGATTGACTGAATAAGAAGTAGGACTGAGTGGATTTGTAGGTGCTAAAGTTTTGCATTGTTTTGTTTTTGAGTGCAGTTATGGAACAAAAAAAAAAATCTACATTTGTAAGTTGCACTTTCACAATAAAGAGATTGCTCTACAGTACTTGTATGAAGTGAATTGAAAAATACTGTTTCTTTTATCATTTTTACAGTGCAAATATTTGTAATAAAAAATCATAAAGTGAACAGTGTACACTTTGTATTCTTTGTTGTAACTGAAATCAATATATTTGAAAATGTAGAAAACATCCAAAATATTTAATAAATTTCAAATGGTATTCTATTATTTAACAATGAGATTAAAACTGCGATTAATTGCAATTAATTTTTTTGAGTTAATCGCATGAGTTAACTGAGATTTATTGACAGCCCTAGTTTATACTTGTCTAACTCAAACTGGTTCAGTGGGTTTTCTGTACAGCTTCTGAGCAAAACATCCACAGCTGGTTTGAGACCAAGCATGAAATTTCAGTTCAAACATTATTTTTAAACAAGTTCCTGGCTGAAAAGG
Organism: Chelonoidis abingdonii; assembly: GCF_003597395.2. Classification (NCBI taxonomy): domain Eukaryota; kingdom Metazoa; phylum Chordata; order Testudines; family Testudinidae; genus Chelonoidis; species Chelonoidis abingdonii. The sequence continues at coordinate 45,998,652 of NC_133776.1, read as the reverse complement.
TTTTTGTTCTCAAACTTTAAGCCTAGAAAAATTCCTATCATCATAAAAAACAAAGCAACATAAAACATTTGTCAAATTAAAATGCTGGTTGAAAGACTTGTTCAGATTAAATGGGATACTCTAAAAGGCCAATAATCTGAACTGCTCTTTGTCTGGTTAATGGGGAATCCAACAGATCACCTGGAATTGGGAATAAATTGAAAGAATCCAATAATTTTCAGCTTAAACTTGCACCCTGTCAGCAAGTTACTAAAAAAACAATCATATCAATGCTCGTACAAAAAGTATTGATGATTATGTACAGTTCTATGGGCCAGACTCTCCACTGCTTCATCCCTTATGCAGTCATTAACTCCTGTGCAAAGCGTGCAAAACACTGCATTTTACATTGACTGAACACAGTGTAACTGCCCATGCAAGATGAAAAGCACTGATGAACCAGGTTGTATGTTCTCTACATAATTACTGGCTACCAAGACATTTGTGAAGCAAAACTTATGTGTCAGCAGTCCAGTCTCCACCTCCCTGTTCCTTCAGTGGTGCTACTAGAACTATGCACAAAATTCCTGAAGAAACAGGTGAAACTTGCCAATTTGTGGGTTTAATTACAAACTGAACATGGGCTGGATTTGCTGAGGTTTTTGAGCTGTTCAGCAAAGTCTACCAGTTTTAGAAGTTTCATATGGATGTTGTTTATAAAATAAAATAAAATAAAATAAAATAAAATAAATCATCATCATCATCATCATATTTTAAAAAACAGTGGGTTTGATTAGTTTTGTTTTGAGGACAAGTCATCCAGGCAGAAGGAATTTAGATCTGGAGAAGGAACGGAGAGTGAAGGAAGAGGCAATCCTACTTTCTCTGGAAGGTCATACTTTTATCAGCTGATCAGAAAGATGGTCATTTTTCACACAGTTTATCTGTACTTTGTTTGATAAAGTGCTGCTGAAATGATTAAGAGAACTCAGAAGCATGGCAGTGGAATCAAACATGCTAAGAACTTAAAATCCACATTGTACATATCAGAGTGGGTAAAAACCAATATACATCAATATAATACAAATGATATTCCATTTCAAAAACCAGTGGTGCTGAAAATGAATCAATTTATGAACAGCTATAGCTGTGTTTATGCAAGGAAAAGAAAATGAATGGGGCAACTCCAGGGACAAGGAAAAGGAAAAAGAAAACTTGTCAGCCACTCACGTTATCCCCTCAGACCCACCTAATCAGGACTAAAGTTGGATTCGGGTGCATAAAGCTGAAACACTCAGCAATTCAAAGGATTTATGAAAAAATATTTTACTTCTGTCGCTTTTAATTTATACCATTTTCCTCTTTTATCTGCTGTAAGTGCCAGGAGAGTGTGACATTAAATAAGATGTGCAAAGGCTTCTGTGTAGCTGAACAGTTTTATAGTAACGCATTGATAAATGAAAGGGTTTGTCACTGTTAACACATTAACGTGTCTCTCTGAGATCTAAGTCTGGACTCGCTGTAACAAATAATGCTGTCCTCTTCCAAGCTTTTTCTTTCCAGGAAATTAATTGCTATTTCAATTTTTACATTCATAGTTTAGTCACACCCTGATCCTTATCCTGCCAATTGCCATCTTCACATGAAGTATGCAAGTAATTTTATAAAATGGATTTTCAAGGTGTCATCTGCAGACCATGGAACAACTACATCACACTACCTCTGTAAAAAGCCTGAATACCTTGTCCAAGTATGATAGCCTCCCTCCTGCTCTGAAAGGTTCCTCTTGTACCAGAGGATGCATACAATTTTATCCGACAAAAAGTCACATTCAATAGCATTAATTTATATAGAGAGAGCACCTTTCACCCCCAAAGAGCCCAATGTACTTTACAAACTCACCCTCTCTCTATACACACACATTGTATACATACATACTGTTATAGATACAGACATAAGAATCACCCACCACTGACATGCACCTTTTGCACGCATTCCCACCATGTTCTTTGCAAGTCAGTTTTCCATGCCTTACATCATATCACCACCAAGAAGGAAAATAACACAATGTGATGTAAAGGAATGGCAATATCCTTGCCAGGAAAGTCCTGGGAATATATACAAGCAACCGAACAACTAGACAATCTGGATGACTAGAGCTTCCCTGGCAGCATGCCACACAGGTTAAACTGATGTAAAGTTTGACTTGCGGTGAGTTGCACTACCACTCTCCTGCTCTGTCAGTGTTTATAACAGCCCCAGCTTGCTATTTGGTAGATGACCCTCAGACAATTGTTTATACAAGCAGAGGATGTTGATCATCAACAACCCTGCCTGCCCAGTAATGATGAAGGTTTAAGAAAAACAGCACAACCACCCAATGCACATCAGCAGTAAATAGGGTCCTGGAACTGTTAGGTAGGAAAGGATGCCAGGGTGGATACAGAGGAGATTTGTCTCATGACCTACCTGAGAGACCTTTTTGACAACGTCACTGCCCATGCTAAGCCCCTGCACATAGGAGCGCACTGCGATGAAAGCTCTTGTCGCCTTCAGCTTCAGGTCCCTTGGAACTTCTCCAAAGGGTTTGTGCTGCTCTGAGTGTTTCATCATGCAGTCCAGGTACTCGTCAGTGATGTGGTACTGGGGATTCATCAGCTTGAAGAGGCGCTCCAGCAGCCGTGTCCAGAACTCGTTGAGGGCCTCTTCCAGGTTGATGTTGGAGCCCCGGTAATAGCGCCGCAGCTCGCTGTACAAGTCCTTGAAGAGCTTGACGTTCTGGCTGTATAGCTCTCCATATATGCTAGGAAAAGTGTCATAGAGGGCCTTCTCTGACTTGTTCAACAAATCCTGGAAATAACCTGCAAAGAGAGGGAAAAGAAGAGGGTGAAAAGATTAGCAGGAGAACTAGAAATCTCTAACAGGCCAGTCTAAAGACACCTACTTGGTTGCACCACTCAGGAGGCTGAAAAAGAGGAACCAAGGTCAGCCTTTCCTCTTATCTTCTGACTGAACTCCTCTTCCACCCACAATTTTAGGTCGTGAGCTCTTGCTAAAAGGACAGAGCAGGATATGCTCCACATAGAATGGTTTGCTGCCACCTTGCTCCTTCCCTCCAACAACATCAAAAAACATCATCAGGTGCAAGCTCTGGATATGTTCCCAAAAATCTGCTGTGCAGAGTGCAGTGTTCTGCCACTAAGCTTTCAGAGCCACATTTCTCCTTGGTTAGTGCAAGGCAAAGCAATACAACCAATCCAGCCAGGGCAGAAGTTAATAGGGGATCCACATGGAAGTGCCCATACTCAGCCTGCAGAAGTTCTTCAGCAACAATGACTGATTACAGCAAAATGAAAATTCAGTAATCCTACTTCTGCCTGTTTAATTGCTCTCGGTAATGTATGTAAATCATTGTTCAAATCAGTGTGTCAGAGCTATCAGGATTGAAAATGCTAAGTGCTTCTCTTCAGTGCTGTCATTGCGTGACAAGAACTCATATGCACAAGTTAACAATCCCTTTTCAAGACTGCACCAGAATTAACACACATGCACAAAATTGTCCAAACAATTCTTGAAACCTGAATTCTTGTTCATAATTTGAGAGATGCAAGACAAGTGCTTGATAGAGTATAAACCATGTGTATTTGATAAAAGCCACAAATTAACTACCGTATTATCTGTGATCTCATTAATAACAAATGACGACAAATTTTATATTTCTTTCAAACCATACTGCCACAGTGCTTCTGCAGTTAAAGCTGAGACAGTATTTTCTTTCAAAGAATTTGTAGGATACTAAACATTAAGGCCTCAAACAGCAAGATACTTTAGCTAGGACTTAACTTTAAGCACACGAATAATCCCTTCCTTATTAGCAAACAATTTAAGCATGTGCTCACCTGAGCAATCACTTTAATGTTGACTTCAGTGGGACTACCCAAGTGAGTAAAGACACCAGCATTTGACACTCAAGTAGTAAACTATTGCATAAACTCTCATTCATTTCCAGAAGATTTTAAAAAATTATATATTTTTTTCAGTAATGCACAGAAGCAGGGTTAGCAAGGCTAGACAGTCCTACACAGTTGTCAGGTAAATAGGCAAAACTGGAAGTAGGGCATTCTATAAATACACAAATCTAGGAAGATTTGGTAATGGACCTCAGCCACCATCAATCTCAGGAATTTTTTAATCCATTAAGAGGAAAAATTAATATGATGTTAATGATTAAAAAAACTAAAAGATTTCTTTTAAAAAATTACTGCCATTAATTAGGTTAGCATCCCAACCCCCTGCCCAAGCCCTGAGCCCCCTCCCAGAGCCAGCACCCCATACCCCCTCCTGCACCCTGAACTCCCTCCTGCACCCCAAGCCCGAGCCCTGAGCCCCCTCCTGCAGCCTAACCTCCTGCTCCAGCCCTGACCCCACTCTCAGAGCCAGCACCCCAAACCCCCTCCAACACTCTGCCCCAGCCCAGAGTCCCCTCCTGCACCCAAACTCCCTCCCAGAACTTGCACCCATCACCTCCTACTGCACCCAATCCGCTACCCCAGGCTGAGCCCAGAGCCCCCTCCCACATTGAGAACCCCTCGGCTCCAGCCCAGAGCCCACACCCCCTCCCGAACTCCAACTGCCTGCCCCAACCCAGTGAAGGTGGAGGAGAGCGAGCGACAGGGGGGTGAGGGGGGAATGGAGTGAGCAGGGCAAAGCCTTAGGGAAGGGGCAGGGTAGATCCTGGGTTGCCTTTAAATTCAAAAAATGATCTTGGGCATAAAAAGGTTGGAGACCACTGGGTTAGACAAATACCTGTTAGGCATGGTCTAGGAGGTTTACTTGGTCCTGTCTCAGTGCAGGGGGCTTTAAATGCCATTAAAATGCATCAGGACACTCCAGAAACAGAAAGCGAACACTATATCCAGTTCAGGCAACAGGAAAATGTAGGTAAATGGACTGTACTGCAATTATTCCTTTGGGAATACGAGTGGGGCACCTGAGATACCATCCTTCCCATTTCCAGACTTCAATTTTGCATTTCATTCAAAAGATTAAACCTCCTCAACCAACCATCTCCTCCCAGCACCACGCCGGAGCAGTAACTGAGTGGTTACTAAAGGGAAGATTCCCACCTACTGAATTGTCAGCGTCACCTTGTTTTCCCCCTAGAAGTCTCCCATTCATCCAGCTACTATCCAGGCTGGACACTGCTTATCTTGGGAGCCCTAACAAGATCCCTGTACAATATAGCAAGTTCAAGTCACACCCAGCATGGTGATGTGTGCCAATGTGCCTGAACGGGATGGAGCCCTTACTTGTCACAGAATCCACCTGTTCAGGATGGTACTTGACCATAACCAGCTGGTGATATCTCCCGCTCCTCCCCTCGCTACACAAAACGTAACTGCTAGCTGATCCTCTCCATGTGACTTTAATGGAAAGTTTCTCTTTGGTACAGCAGTGGTACTTGTGTGATTAGGCTGATTTCCTATCTATCCTTCCTCTCTTGCTTGTTTTCTGCTTCTACTCTCTACCTAACAAGTGTCCCTGTTGTGCTTCAGGTCCCGTAGTTTGATGAGTGTACTCTGTGTTCTGTGACCTATGAGGACATATGGGTAACTGAGAACTGCAGTCAGAGATTTCTCTCTATAAAGAATGTGCAAATTGAGTATATATGTGGCACAAGTCATTTATAAGGAGGGACCTACAACTGTAGAACTGTGGACTAACAAAGTAATCCAACCCTCTGGTGGAACATACACACGCAGAGGTCACTGGTCATCCTGTATTCATTAGTGTTCTGTGTGCAGTAGTTTTGACAGGAAGAAATATTGCCAAGTCCAGAGAACTTAGGGGCTCTGATAATTAGGCCTCCAAAGTGTAGTTGACTAATGGGCACCTTAGCATTGGCTAGAAATAACTACCTGTGAAAGAAATATGGGGCACAGGAGCGTGTGCGTAGATAACAAGCCGGAAGATGAGAGTTCTGCTATAGGAAATCAGGGAGAATGTTTTTTTTTTTTTTTAAATACCTGGTCTCTCTTCCCAGGATTTAAATAACTAGAGTTTTGAGCAGCAGCATGTCTACTGGGCAGAGAAGAAGCCTGGGGCCCACGAAGTACCAAGTTCTGATCCTGACTGCTACCGACTGCTACTTCTATTCTGCCCTCACATAACAAGTGCTAAATCTCACCTGTGCATCTGATGGGACAAATTACGTTTATGAAGGGGAAGGAATATGAGCGCTAAGGCGTGTGCTGGTGCAGGCTGGCGCTGTCTGAGGGAGGTATTTAATCTCACTCTATCACTCCCATCATAGTATCTGACAACTTTACGAACATTGTGAGCCTCGTGAAATAAGGAAATAAGTATCAACATCCCCATGTTACAGATGGGGAAAGTGAGGCAGAGAGGGTGTGACTGCTCAAGATCACATAGGAAGTGAATGGTGCAGATAGGATGAAAACTCAAGCATTTCTGGGTTATAATCTTGTGCTCTATTCACTAGACATCTCTGCCTATCAGCACTCGAGATATCTAAATCCTCGATAAGGAGGGCAAATGTTTTAAATACTTTTCTTTTTAAAAAAATATTGTCATCGGTTGTTGGTGCAGAAAGGTTTCAGCATCTGGAGAGGAGATCTCTCTGAGGGAGTAGTGGGGGAAGGCAGCTCTAAGTCCGAGACGAAATTGCTTGTTATGGGGATCAGCTGCAGATGGTCTTAATTCTTCCTCTTGCCCACCAAGTGCTCTCCCAGACTGTGTTGGTGCACTCTCCATCTCATTCTCCTTTGAGTCCAGGTGCTCCATTCCCTCTTTAAAAATAACCTTGGAGCTCAGCGGTATCCAGGGGCGGCTCTATGTTTTTTGCCGCCCCAAGCACAGCAGTCAGGCAGCCTTCGGCGGTATGCCTGCGGATGGTTTGCGGGTCACGCGGCTTAAGCGGCGTTTCTGAGGGTGATCTGCCGGTCCCACACCTTCAGGGTACCTGCCGCCGAAGCCACGGGACCGGCGTACCTCCCACAGGCAGGCCACTGAGGGCTGCCTGACTGCTGCCCTCACAGTGACCGGCACGCCGCCCCCTGCGGCTTGCCGCCCCAGGCACGTTCTTGCTGCACTGGTGCCTGGAGCCGTCTCTGGCTTTATCTGTGTTGCACAGTGAAATGGATGCTGTAGCATACAGTGGATTTTGCAGAGTTCCAAAACCCACAAGACTAGGTGCCGTGGAGTGTCAGAGGCTCCTTTTCAGGATGAGTCCTACAACAATTCACTGGGGCAGTGCTGTGCCAAGACTAAGATCAGAGACAGATGGGTCTGGGTATTGCGAATGGGGCAGTAGCTAGCCAGCCGGCTATACTGAAACTGGAAAGCAACACCATTTCAGTGTAATTGCCTGTGACAACACATGCAAAACTGGGACATTCCCAGGGAATTAAGCTATCTGGCCATTCTAATGTTTGGCTTTGCCTCAGCAGAGTCTGTCAGTCATGTTCAAATATTTATTAGCAGCCACATTTTTCAAACCTGGCTACTGATTGTGAGTGACTCACTCTCTGGGGGCACCATGTGAGACACTCAAAGCCTGATTTTATCCAGAGGCACTAAGCATCCGCAGCTCCCACTGACTTAAACTGGGATACTCAGCACATCTGAAAAACAAGCCTTAAAGTCTCAATCTGGGCACCCAAAACAGAATTACTCCCACTACTTAAAATTACCAGCCTATTTTGATATGATCTAAATTTCTCTACAGACTATGAGACTCATGGCCTTTAAGGCCAGAAGGGACCATAATGATTATCTAGTCTGACCTTCTGCATACAGCAGGCCACAGAACCTCACCCATTCACTCCTGTAACACACCCCTTAACTTCTGGCTGAGTTACTGAAGTCCTTGAATCATGATTTAAAGACTTCGAGTTACAGAGACTCCACCATTTATACTAGTTTAAACCTGCAAGTGGCCTGTGGCCCAGGCTGAAGAGGAAGGCGAAATAACTCCAGGCAATTATCATCATTTACTATTTAAACTGCAGTAGCACCAGAGGCCTCTTTTTTTTAAAAAAAAATATTAATTTTATACCCTGGTTCATCTCACCAGATTAAAATCTATTCTCTTCTTGAAAGATATCCTCTCCATGCATGTGTGCAGCCAACACGCTGCTAAAGAGCCCTTGCAGTCATCCAAGCCGTCTGTAAAAGTGCCTTGTAATGGAGGGTCCTTGACATGGAGAAAAATCAGATGCTGATCCCATTAGCAAGTGCTTAGCTGAAGATCTCATTTTAATGAGTAGTGAAAGTGCTTTAAGCCCTGGTTGTCCTAACACATAGTTTATCAAATACACTCACCTTGAATTGCTTATCAAGATGAATAGCAATTCAGCTACTTCCTTCTTCTTGTGGCAATCTCCTGCTGAAAGATCCTAATTTCTCCTTTGTTTGCCCTTATCTCAAGAGAGGCTGATAGAGGGAAGCTATCATTCCAGAGGGCAGGCTGGGCAGGCCTGGGTCTACTGTCTCAGGCCTCGGGATTCTCTGGAAGCAGTTTAAAATTAGGGTTGCCAAGCCTCCAGGATTGTCCTGGAGTTTCTAGGAATCAAAGATTAATCTTTAATTAAATATTATGTCATGTGATGAAACCTCAGGGAATATGTCCAATCAAAACTGGCAACCCTATGTTTATTCTGTATTTTTGCCCTTCAGTAATTTTACTATTGCTAGACCTTAAATGATAGCAAATGATTTTCTCTGTTGTCTTAAAGTTATCACTGTTTCTGCATCCTGCAAGTGACCTGACGGCTGTTAATGGAGGTATTAAAGTTTTCATTTCACTGAAAGGCCTCGACCACACTGACTGTTCCACTGTGTGCAATTAAAACACTAGCATTGGCCTGTGCATCATGAGCATGTTACAGAGCTTCCAAACTAGTAATTCCACTTCACTTCCATTTATCCGTCCTGCTATGTCTACACGCAGCAGTAGAGTGCATTGCTCCCAGTAACCTATGACAGAAGCTCTGGCATAACAGCTATGTGCAGTGGTTTCTGGGAGATTTCACCCAGTGGCTTGTGCACTGTGGGACAGTGCTACCAGGACTACTGACAACACGCCAGTGCTTCTCATCTACATTAGCCCAAGTAAAGAAGTCAATCATTATTTAGAGTTGCTTGCAGCAGATCTAACAAATGGTCTAAAGCACACACACCTTGACAACGTTTGTAACAAATGTCTGCACAGAGGTTCAGTATGCTAGGAACAATTGATGTTATTTAGCATGAAAAAACTGATGATATTTAGCATGAAAAAAATTCTCCACGGTAGAAGAGGCCTTAGGGAGGGAGTATGGTCTAGTGGCTAACGCGTGGTACTGCAAGTAAGGTGTTATGGCTTCTATTCTTGGCTTTGCAATTAACTCAGTGTGGTCTTGGGCAAACTTATGTAACTTTTGTGTTCCTTTAGTTTTGACGTCTGTAAAATGGGCGGGCTAATATATACATTTCATCCACAGAGAAGTAGTGGAGTTTAATTGATGCTTGTAAAACCATTGGAACTTAGAAGATGTTCTGTAAGCTTGAAGTGTTTTTAATGTAAAATCTCAAGCATCCATTTGCAATTTAATAAGATTGCATTCAAGCTCTCCTTCTTGTATAATCAGTGTTCTTTTTGAGGAAACTGATGTTTGCTGCACAAGTTGATAAGTGATCCCGGTATTAAATGGCAACTTGCCATTCATCACAATGACGAAAACAACAACAAATGCAGACTGATTTGTCAATTCAAGGTAAGGCTGCTTTTTCTGTTCACTACAAGAGAAACAAGATGTATATCTTTCTGTCAAAAAACAGGAAACTGCTCCTTGAAAAAGTCCAATCTAATTAAGAGCTGATAAACTATTACTTCTCACTTAGGTGACAGAATTCAAATTACAATTAGCTAATTTGCAGAAGGTTTAAATTATTCTAGATTTCACACACTGATAAAAAATACCTACATTAGCTAGGAAAAATTAATTGGTAATTAGGCCCAAGTGTGTGCCTGACAAATAGCCAATCTGGCACAGAATTTAAACATCCACCTTGCAGTGTGTATTAGAGACTCAGGCCTCAGGTTTGTCAGGAAAGATGGTGCGGCAACCTGTATTAATTATCCTAGTAATCAGCACAGTCTGAGTTACTCAGGCATCCTGAATCATCCAGTATATATTGTGCCTTGCCCGTAGAAGTAACAAAGGTGTTGTCATAGTAGCATTACATCTTCTCATTAACACAGCCTCTGCCCATACTAGTAACTAGGGCCCAGATTCAGCAAGGTATTTAAGCATGTCTGTAATCCCAACAACGTTAATGAGAGCGTTAATATGTTTAACCACCTTGCTGAATCAGGGCCTAGAGACACTGATCCTTACTAATTTCAGATAGGGACACTAATCGATATGACTGCTTTTAAAAAAGAAACAAAGCTCACTAAAATGATCTGAACCAAAAGGTCTGGCTACCTGAACCACGGGTAAAAGATGGCTATGGAAATAAGGTAATTAAACCCCAATGCCTTCCCTAGCCAAAGAGTTCATAAAATGAGCTGCAGGTGGGTTTCTTCTACAGTATTGCCAACTTCAAGCATTCAAAAATCATGAATCAAAAAGAACCACAAAATTGACTTAAAAATCATGAAAATTTTAAATAATATATTTTGAGTTCTGTAGATTTCCTTTCTGATTCTTGAGCCTTTAAGATCTGCATTTTCAAGTTTTTCTCCACAAGCAAGAGAGCTAGACACTAACTTTGAAAAAAAGAAAATAAAAAAGAAAACTGAGATTCTCGCAGTCTCTGATGACTCTAGAACTTGGGACCTTAAGAAAAAAAACACCAAATATCACAAGATTCATGATGAAATTGCAAGAGCTGTCAAATTTTGAAGGTCTCTATCAGTAAGACACACTCCTGCACAACTCAACAGGTATTCAAGAAAGTTTCTCTCTCTCAAACTGTACAAGCTCTGCAGGTGGGGAATGTACTTTACTCACAAGGCACATCTGAGTGGGGCTCTCTCTTGTATACCACCTTATCGTCTTCTAGTCTTAGGAGGCCTGCAAAGAATGAGACACCGGCTCCTTACCAAGTATCCAGAAGCCCTGCCTCAGTCACATCACAAAACCTCAGGCTGAGCACCTGCCCTTCTTAGGCCATGTCTACACGAGGCCTTAAATTCGAATTAAACGGCTTTAATTCGAATTTATGGAGCACCCATCCACATGACGCAGCCCTCTAATTCGAATTAAAGGGCTATTTAAATCGATTTTAGTACTCCTACTAAACCACAGGAGTAACCCTAAAATCGAATTTACTAATTCGAATTTAGTGCAGTGTGGACGGAAATCGAAGTTAATGGCCTCCAGGAGCTATCCCACAGATCACCACTGACCACTCTGGACAGCACTCAAAACTCCTATGCACTGGCCAGGTAAACAGGAAAAGACCCGTGGAGGTTTGAATCAGTTTCCTGTTTGTCCACCGTGGGGCTCTGAGCAGCAGTTAATCACGCTGCACCTTTAAAAATGCAGTCTCCTGAGAATAGAAAAAGAGCTCCAGCATGGACCACAGAAGAGCTTTGGGATCTCTGGAGTTGCTCCTAAAACATGCAGGTTCTATGCAGAGCTACATGCAATTTTTGGGGGCTTGGCTACCAGTCGCCCATCCTTAATCGTGGATTCAGATGACCTGATTTCAGTTTCAACTGTGGCTGAGGATTCTGCAGAGGGGGAAGATCAGGAAGAGGTACATGAGGGAGACATTGCTGATAGCACACAGCTCTCAATTACCAACAGCAGCCAGGAGTTGTTTCTGACCCAAGATTTAACCTTGCAACAGGCTAATCAAGCCACTATCACAGAAAGTGAAGCCATGGAAGGGACCAGCGGTGAGTAAATGTTTAGATCAGTCATATTTAAAAACTAGCGTTTTTTAATTATCAATTTTTAAGCATGCGTTGTCATTTCTTTTTAGCCATTACAGTTACATGAAAAGTTCCTTAACATGTCTGGGGATGCAATGAAAATCCTCCCAAGAAATCTCCATGAATTGATATTGCAGGAAATCAAAGAGCCTTTTCAGTAAATTTCGGGGCAATGCTGCCTTAGCCGGTCCTCCAATGAAAGATGCTTTGCCCCTCCAGGCATGCATGACGTAATTTGGAATCATTGCTTCACAAAGCATAGATGCATAAGCGCCAGGACTCTGATCACAGGCATGAAACATTCGCTCTGCCTCTTCTGCTGTAACTCTCACCAGAGTTCTATCGTTCATTGTGACCTGGTTGAAATAAGTAATTTATTTGTAATTAGGAGAGCAAACATGGCCATTATGCTACTGTAATGCCACTCCATGTAGCTGGGTGGAGGGGAGTTGTGCTACGATGATGCTTTAGCAGGGAGGGGTGAGACAAACATAAAGACTTACCATGGCTGCTTGGAAGCAAATTTATAATGGCAGTACCAGCAAGCTGCATCTGTACTGTGCTCTGAGCCCAGGGACAGAGTCTCCCAGTATTAAAAGATGAAAAATGTGACCTTGGAGTGAAATCACATGTCCTGCGTAAGGTGCATAGTTTTGTGCTGTGTGAGTGAGTGGAATCATTGTTCTAAGAAATGTATCTTTTTACATACTTCTCTCTCTTACCTCCACCATACAGCTGTGCAGTGTTCTTTACTCACTACCCCATCTGCCAGGCTACCCAAGAGACAGAGGAAAAAGAGAACGAGAGACGAAATGTTTTCCGAAGTCATGGAAGTCAGCCACAGTAACACAGCTCATCATAGTGATTTGAAGGAACTGATAGCAAAATACAAGAAAGATGCCAGTGACCGGGAGGACAGGAGAGACGCTCGAGATGAGAGGTGGCGAGAGGAAGACCGGCAGGTAGAAGAGAGGTGGCGCAAGGAAGACAGGCAGGAAGATCAGAGGAGCAGGGAGGAAGATAGGCGCTGGCGTGATGGAACGCTGGAGCTGCTGCGTGATCACACTGATATCCTCAGACGCATGTTGATTGTTCAGGAACAGCAGCGGGGTTACAGAGTGCCACTGCAGTCCATGTTTAATCACCCTCCAAGCTCCCCAGGTTCCATATCTCCCTCACGCAGACGTGTTAGAACGCGTGGGGGAAGGCTTCCTGCACCAGCACACTCCACCCCCATGGAGAGCCCAACCAAAAGGCTGTAATGAAGCTGAAATGTATTTCATGGGCTTTTCCTTACCTGTGATCCTCCTCCCAAAGCACAGCTTTCAGGGATACCTAGATAAATCTGTGCCTCTGAATATAGTTCCTTTCTAATCAGACATACATCCAAAGGGGGGAGGGTGCTTTTATTACAGGGAATGATCCTTTAAAAATGAACGCATGTTTTTAAAGCAATAACAAATGAGTTTTAATAAAGATTAAATGATTTTTAAAACATACTGGCTTTCTTTCCTTCAGCCACATGTAATGAAAGGGTGGGGGGTTGATTTTGAAAGTCCTGCAGCAAGCTGTAAGTAAAGGGGGACGGTGGGTTGCTTACAGGGAGTCAATAGAGGCGGGAGTGTTCATCAAGGGCAAAGAAGCACTGCAATCACACCATACCCTGGCCCGCGACAAAACACATTTTCAGGGCTTCTCTGATGCGCACCGCCTCCTGGTGTGCTCTTCTAATCGCCCTGGTGTCTGGCTGCTCGTAGTCAGCGGCCAGGCGATTAGCCTCAGCCTCCCACCCCGCCATAAAGGTATCCCCCTTACTCTCACAGAGATTGTGGAGCACACAGCAAGCAGCAATAGCTACGGGGACATTCTTTGGGCTGAGGTCTGAGCGAGTGAGTAATGATCGAAAGCGCCCCTTTAAACGCCCAAATGCACACTCTACCACCATCCTGCACTTGCTCAGCCTGTAGTTGAACAGCTCCTGAGCACTGTCCAGGCTGCCTGTGTATGGCTTCATGAGCCACGGCATCAAGGGGTAGGCTGGGTCACCCAGGATAACGACAGGCATCTCAACATCGCCCACTGTTATTTTCTGGTCTGGGAAGTAATTTCCTTGATGCAGTCGTTTAAAGAGAGTACTGTTTCTGAAGACGCGCGCGTCATGAACCCTTCCTGGCCATCCCACGTGGATGCTGGTGAAACGTCCCTTGTGATCCACCAGTGCTTGCAGCACCATGGAAAAGTACCCCTTGCGGTTCACGTACTCGGCGCCCTGGTGCTCTGGGGCCAAGATAGGGATATGGGTTCCATCTATGGCCCCTCCACAGTTAGGGAATCCCATTGCAGCAAAGCCATCCACTATGACCTGCACGTTTCCCAGAGTCACAAACTTTCGTAGCAGCAGCCTAACGATTGCTTTGGCTACTTGCATCACAGCAGCCCCCACGGTAGATTTTCCCACTCCAAATTGATTCGCGACTGACCGGTAGCTGTCTGGAGTTGCAAGCTTCCAGAGGGCTATTGCCACTCGCTTCTCCACAGTGAGAGCTGCTCTCATGTTAGTATTATGGCGTTTCAGGGCAGGGGAAAGCAAGTCACAAAGTTCAAAGAAAGTGCTCTTACGCATGCGAAAGTTATGCAGCCACTGGGAATCGTCCCACACCTGCAAAACTATGCGGTCCCACCAGTCTGTGCTTGTTTCCCGTGCCCAAAATCGGCGTTCAATGGGCAGAAGCTGACCCATTACCAGCAGTAGCTCCAAAATGCTGGGTCCTGCGGTTAGGGAGAGATCACTCTCTATGTCGTCATCATCACCATCATTAACATCGCTCCTGTCGGTGCGCAGCTGCCTCCTCAAACTCCAAGTCCTCCTCCTGTCCCTCCTCCTCCACCTCCTCCTCCCCCTCTCCTCCTGAATTTTCAGGTCATGGCTCAGCATAGACAGCACGAGAGTGCGCGAGCTGTTTAAAACTTGCACGATTGCATTACTGGTCTCATCAGGGTCCATGGTCTCAGCAGGGTCCATGGTCTCAGCAGGGTCCATGCTTGCTGTGCTATGGCGTTTGCTCTCTTCACCCAGGAAAAACGGCGCGGAATGGTTGGCTGCTGCTTTCACAAAGGGGGGGGTGAGGCTGTACCCAGCAGCACCCGGGACAATGTTTTTGGTCCCAGCAGGCACTGGGCTGAAAACCAGGAAGTGGGAACTATGGGATAGCTGTGTCACAGCTACCCACAGTGCACTGCTCCTGAAATCGAAGTAAGACATGGGCCATGGACGCACAACTTCGATTTGAGATTCGTGGTGTGGACGCTCTAATTCGAATTTATAAATTCGGTTTTATAAATTCGATTTAGATAACTTCGATTTACTTCTGCCGTGTAGACAAGGCCTTAGAGATTTCACTACATAGCTAAATTAACCAAGGTGTTTCCCTTCAACTCACCTGTTGAAGGCTTTGATTTAGCTGCTGCACATTTACCAAAGTTTTCTCTATGGGCAAATCCTTCCTCAACCATGAGCTTTATGAAGTTAGCAACAAAACAACACACACAAACTCAGTTGTATGGGATTTTCTAAAGCTAATAATTCAGACAAATGAAACCCAGTTTCCTCTGGAACAATGCTCCTCAATGAGGATTATTTGTGTCCCAAACTTCAGCTTTCAAACTCCCACTGTTTGTAAAACTGTTAAAAAGAACAACTGTACAACTCCCACAGTTGTAAAACTGTTAAAAAGAAGTCACCAGAAATGGAAGTGGGTTTCCCCGCTCCCCTCCCCCATGCTCAAAAACAACAATGCCATTTTTGCTCAAATGAAATTCACCTTTAGACAGATGCCAAGTCTGGAAAACTGTCTGAAATATAAACGTCCAGAAAATTATGAACAAAAGAAAACTAGGGTGGTACACTGGAAACCGCTATGTAACCTTCACTAGCACCACTGCAGCTACTCCTGCTGTCATAATGACAGGAAAAGGTGCTTATTACAGGATTAATCTTTTAACCACAATCTGTAACCTTTGCATTTGAACAAGATTGCAAATCTCTACCTGTTTCTCCAGCTCACAACTTCCCAATGTTCACAGTCCACATTTTCACAGCATCCACATTTTCACAACTCTGAGTTCAAATTGGAAAGCTGTGAACAGTGAGGCAGGGATTGTCAGTTTCTCTCTCAAAAGACTGCAATTTAAAAGAAACACCCCAAGGCTAAGTACTTTCTTCTGTCTTTTTGATGCCATCTAATAATTCTACATAGGGATCCCACCGAGCTTATCGCAACTGACAAGGTGGGGGAAAAAAAACAAACCCAAATGGCTCTCACTTAGGCAGAAAGGAACTCCAGCTGTCTTTAAAGCACATACATCATGATAGAAATAAGCCATCAAAACATGAAAAATGGAGAAAACTGTATTAATACTAAGATACACAAATTATTAACACCTCAATAAGGAGGCTGTGATCTAGCCAGTGCAAACAAGTAAGAGAAACGAACAGTTTTGAGGAGCAGAGACCTAGCAATAGGAGAATATACTAGTTTCAAAGTTCCACACAGGAGGCCATTGATAGGATAATAAATAATTTCAAGGGGACTGAGGGACTTATCTTCCCAGGGACTGCTTTAGCTTATGGCATCCTGGGTTGCAATGAGGACTCTGGATCAGATTTTTAAAGGTATTTAGGCACCTAAAGATGTAGCTAGATAGATGCCGTGTGAGATTTTCAGAACTGTCTAGGTGCTTAACTTCCACTGATCTCAGGTGCTTTTGAAAACCCCACTAGGTGGCTATCTGCACCTAAATGGCATTAAAAATACAGCCCTCAGTCACTGATTCACATCTGCTGTATTTAGATAGCTTGACTATCCCCTAAAGGAACTACAGGAGAACCAGGAGCAGTTTATACTGAGGAAATGTAACTGGATGGCTTCAGATTTGCCTGGACTTTGTGCTAAGGCTAAAAAATAATTTTCCAGTAAAGAGAGAGCAAGAGAAACTGAATCAACAGTGTGAAAACTGTCAGCTCAGCCAGAGAGTTTGCATGGAAAACTGGCCTATGACTCCTAAAACTGCAGATATAATCCGGCCAGCTTGGTTGGTGGGAGGAACCAGGTATACAAATCAGAAAAAGTATCAAATATTGTATCACAATTTCTCAGGTATGACCAAATGCATGAATTTGTGATGAAATTCATATGGGCAAAGAGTCATGAAGATTTTCTGCTTCTAAGTTTGCCCCCTACAGCGAAAGAGAGGGTGAGTGAAATATGCTCACTGTGAATGCTGCTGTCATATTTCAAGGATATTGCTCTCAGAATGAGAGGAACAAATATAAGTTGGTGGCATGGTGTCCTGTACAATGTTAATAATGGCAAAAGAAATAGAGTGGTGGGGTTTTATTCCAAATTTCAGAACTTCCTTCTTGAACTAGATGTATCAGTGCGAATAGGGGGAGTAGGCATGCTGTCTTCTACTGCTGAGTGTCCATTTAACATACCATTTTACATCCAAACCCCTTCTTCTCTGACATGCTTCCACAGCTGATTTTAATGCTGTCCCTGCAGCCATAGAAATATTAGAAGAGAAATAATTCAGCAAAATATTTAAATTTGTTAAAATCTAAACTAAATGTGTATTCAAATCTGTTGAATTTACTTTAGAGTGTGTGGCAATATTTTATTTATACCATTATTATTACTCTAGGGTTGCCAGGCATCTGATTTTTAACCGTCTTTGACCTGGTTTCAGGGCATTAAAAGTCCAGTTGGTGGTGCAGCGGGGCTAAGGCAGGCTCCCTGCCTGCCCTGGCTCTGCGCAGCTCCGGGAAGTGGACAGCATGTCCGGCCCCTAAGCACAAGGGTGATCAGGGAAGCTTCATATGCTGCCCCCGCCCCCAGCACCAGCTCTGCAGCTCCCATTGGCCAGGAACTGCATGGAGCACTGCATGGAGCCACCAGGCTGCCCGTCCGCCTAGGGGCCAGACATGCTGGCTTCTTCTGGAAGCTGCGCAGAGCCAGAGTGGCATATGCACTGTATGATACTACTGCTTTTAAAAAAGAAACAAAACTCACTAAAATGATGTGAAACAAAAGGACTGGCTATCTGAACCGGGTAAAAGGGTGGCTATGGAAATAAGGTAATTAAACCCCATGCCTTCCCAAGCCAAAGAGCTCATAAAATGTGCTGCAGGTGGGTTTCCTCTACAGTATTGCCAACTTCTAATAGGTAGCATGGTCTGAGGATACCTCAGGTCCCATGCATATGCCAGCACCTGCTCAAGAGGCTGCCAGCAAACTTACAGTGCTAGAACACCCCTTTTACGTGGTATACCCTTCTGACTGATGGAAAAATAGCAAGATGTGTGTAAGAGCAAGTGGCAAAAAACATGCAAGCATCTGTTCTGAAAGTGATTCCTGATCCTAGTAGATGGACAAGCTGTATATCATCCTAGCAGAGAGATCCATGTATATAAAATACCATTAAACTTAATACAGCTGATATCTAAACCATTTGCATGAATAGCTTCTCTGTTGTTTAAAGCTTTTATTTCCTTTTAGTGACGTCTACTACCCTGTTATAACACTAACATGAGGAATAAAGCATTATAAACAGATGGGGCTGTTGCGGTAAATTTCCCAAAGGCTTGTCTCCACTAAATGCATATGAAACTGCAAGCACCAAGTGCTGGCATATGCATGGGAAATCTAAATGTTCACACATGCACTTTTAATAGTCCTAACACCAGGGCATTCTGAGGTGTGTGTTTGCAACTGGGCTTTACAGTTGCAAAATGGTAACCCTTGGGCAACGGAAAGCACACCCACAGGTGTTGCAATGTGCAAAGCTGTACCTGCTGCCCAACATCTGGGGCTCTCTCCCTGACCCCACTCATCACATCTCAATGCCACCCTCTTTTGTGTCCTCTCACAACACCAAGTTACGTAAGATATGTTAAAGCTGGCAACAAATGCTTTTGCGCTCTTCCAGGTACACTGAATATTCACACAAGCAACCACAATCCTACAAGCAGATCCAGGCAGGTGGACACTGACGCCTGGGCAGAGCCCTGCTGAAGTAAATGAAAAGTAAGGATCTCCCTGCACAGAGCCACAGGCAGGATCAGAACCTTACACTGTAAGCTCTTTGGGGCAGGGACTCAGACTATTTTGTAAAGCTCCATTTGCATTCATGGCACAATAAGCAGCCACAATAAAAGACTTTAATCCTTCTAAAAACTGGTCTTCATTTCCTCTCACACATTTTAGGTGTTTGGTATTTATTTAGCAAAGGGTATTTTTTAATCTGGTTTCCTTTAAGTATGTTTCTGTTACAACTACAGGTCTATCGAGACTGGGGTACCTTAAAGCTTTGTCCGATAGGGACTTATTGGAAGGGTATCAATGCATGAAATAACTCCTGATATAAGATACTTCACAAGGACAAGGGAAGGAGTGAAGAGAGAGTCTTAAATTGAGCTCATTCACAAAAGGCTGTTACATAATCCTTCCCATCCCTCACCTTTGTACCTATGCAGAAAATCTGCTGCAAGATCTAGGATGTGGCAGTATTCTTTGAAGACACTGCCTTTTTTATCTGAGCAAACCTATATACAAAGGCAAGTCAACTGGCATAACAGCTATTACTGAGAGGAACAAGAAGGGTAGCAGAATTAATTGTCAATATTGCCTCTTCCATAACTGACTTATTCTACAAGATCTAAAGAACCACATTTCTCTAATCATAAAACAACCTCAAGAACAACATAAGTACTGTGAATTGCTGGCAATTTTCTTTATGATATATACCACCTCATAAATGCACCGAATGTATTTACACCTTTGAGTTTTTGGGGTTTTTTTTAACTCAGGAAATAAAAGTGGCTGTTTTCTACTGTTGAAATAGAGAATCAGCTAGATACAAAACATGCTCACATGATTATATATTGGAAGGACATGGTCAAGGAAACTTTTGTAAGTATATATGAACAGACAACCACCGTGTTTGTGGAGTTATATCCATATGACAAACTGGAGGGGCATGCTATAAATTGCAGAGGCAACTGATCCACTTATCAGATGCCTGTGCAGTTTATCACATGCTTCTGACCACATTACTTGCCCGCTAATCAATCTCACTGGGATTTATTCTAACATTTCAAACCTTTCAGCAGCCTCAGACAGCTGCTGCCATTTCTAAAAGTCAACCGTTTTCTCCTGATCTCTTCCCACCCCACCCCCAAAATTAAATCAATTAAAAAAAACTTAAAAAAATTAAACATATTAAGAGCATGACAACTTTTCTGTGTTTATAACAACCTCTTAGATTACACCTCCTAGGTTCCATTTCTTTACTTAAACGAGTGCATGATAAAGGAATTTGTTTTACCGTAGGGATCACCATTAAAAGCAGAGCTCTTCACTTTGACTTTTGCTGCTCAAAAAACACATCAACAAATTATTAGTTTTTTAAAAAATACACAAAAATATTTACAGGGACTCTGCAAAAAAAAAAAAAAAAAAAAAAAAACCCCAAAAACCTGGTGCCTATTCATCCTTGACATGCATCTCTTTCAAAGAGGGACTTTTGCACTCAAACAATTTTTGAAACTCTCAGATCAATAGACTTCCTATACGTTTAATAAATCTGTAGACTCCATCCCACAGTAGTAGGTCAGAACTGACTTGTGCTTTTTAATTAGTACTGCCCTCTGCTCAAGGTGTCCTCAGGACAAACTATTCATTGCTGGGTTAAAAAAAGACTGCATGCTACTACATTTTTGCTACAAAGAATATCTAAGACACCCAGCAGCTCTTTCCTGGGCATGAGGAAGACATAATTCACCAACTGTTGGAACAACATTTCTATACAGGCCAGATTTTCCTTATCATGTTATTTCCATAACTGCACAGTTAAATCTATAAACAATTATATCTGTATCTTCCTCCCCTGCTATCAAAATGCGTTCCACTTGTCTTCTTGGAAAAACCAGCTGTGAAATCCCCTCTTATGAAATTATTGTATTCATAAAGAGATAAAACTACCACAATGCAGTTATTGTTACTAGTCCCTCTTCCAAAGCATGGGGGCGCCAGAGTTCGTCTAAGAAAAAGTAACCATTTTATATTTAATATGGGCTATTTTTCCTAGCCTTGTTCTCTGAACAGCTGCAATTTTCCAAAAAATGTCAGGCTCAGTTAGACACTCAGCACAGAAAATTTTAGCCCAAATGGTTGAAGTTTGCCAAAGTTATAAACAAATGAAAAATGGGTCTTATAATGCGAAGTGTCATACAACCTTAATAATAAAGTGGATGAGCCAATATGTTTTATTGGAGAGACTTCTGTTGGTCATCTTCTGTTGATTTTTTCTCAGGCTGAGCTCTATTAAGCTCAGAAGCTTGTCCCTTCCACCAACAGAAGAAAACTGAAAGGATATCTTCTCCTATTAATGCATATTTACATCGCTGGTGTTACAAGGGATAAGAGCAGTCCATGCAGTCCCTTAAGTGGAAAAAATACTATGGTCTCCCTAAGTATGGATAGTTAAAAAGATGCGACTTTTTTCTTTTCTAATGGAACTGATATTGCTTTACATGTTCACTAAAATTTACATCCCTAACACAATATTCTGATTTCCCTTCCATTTGAGGACATCTGTTCTGGTTTGGTCAGAACAAGAGTTTTTTTTAACCTTCATCCAGCCTTAGAATTTAAAATTTTTAGGCAAGATTTTAAAAAACATATGCCCTGCAGTTAGCCTCTTGTTCAGTTTTAGGACCCTAAATAAGCAAACACCTACAGTGCCAACCCAGCCCCATAAACAACCGGCAGCAGCAAGTCTGAGTGCGTGGGTCAACTGGTTTAATAGCCGGTTATTAATAAGGGGTTAATAAGCTGACTCAGACTCCATGGTACTAGGCTAAAAACAGCAGCATAGACAGTCGTGCTCAGGCTGCAGCCCAGGCTCTGAGACCCTCCCTGTTTGCTTGATTTCAGAGCCCAGGTGCCAGCCCAAGCAGGAATATCTACATTGCTACATTTAGTCCCTGTAGTGAAAGTCCCATGAGCCCAAATCAGTTGACCCAGGTTCTGGGACTTGCTGCCACGCTGTAGGGTTTTTTTCCCCAGTGCAGATGTAGCCTCCATGGGCTGGTTTTCAAAACTGCTCAGAACCCACCAACTCCCACTAACTTTCGCAATTCAAGCCACTTTGAACAAGTGCTTAAATATGGATTAATAAGCTTAACTTCAGGCACCCATCTCAGAAAACCTTAGCCCTTGTAGTTAAATACTTGCAAGTGTACGATGGCTCAGTCTTCTAAGCCTTAAACTGATCTTAAAGTTGAAAGGCTTTTAGTTTTCTGGGTTTTTTAAAGATCATTTCAAAGCAAAAATGACTCCAAACACTGGATCACCTCAAACTCATGGCAATCGAAGCTTTACACATAATTTTATAACACTGAACTAATTTTCTTTAAGTTGGCTGGGTTATCACATTTCACTGAGATTCACAGAATAAGTAAAGTTTAAAGAAACTTGTCCAGTATTCAGAAGTTTTTGAATTATACCGGAATACATTTTCTGCAGGGAACGGATGGGAGAGATGACTGTTTGTTTGTTAAATGTACACATATAACACAAATTACTAGACTGATTTTGTAGTCATATAGAAATCATTTGAAAAAAATCACATCATGGCTGAGCCAAACATGGAAAATTTTGACCTAAAAGCTATTTTTTTCAGAAATTTGTAGGGTAAAAAGAATGTCTGCATGGATGGAATTATAATTTAACCTTAATTACAGTTCCGACTGCTGCAGAAGTTATATTACTCTGTCATAAGGTATAATTCCCAAATCTGAACCTTAGCATCCAAAATTTGGGTACCTGCATGAATTCCTCTAAGCTTAATTACCAGCTTAGATCTGATAGGCTGCCACCAATCAAAACTCTGAGTGTTTGATAAACTCTGGTCTCCCCAAAACCTTCCCTGGGGACCCCCAAGACCCAGATCCCCTGGGTCTTAACACAGGGAGAGTAAACTCTTTCCCTTCCTCCTCTTTACC